>NC_066623.1:15643636-15944280 GCF_025201925.1 Gopherus flavomarginatus
TGACCAGCTCCATTCTGGACCCAGTCCTGCCACCGTTATTAATATGAGTACTCCTCTTGACTCACATAAACAATGGCTGCAGCTAGGCTCAGGCCCCAATCTAGGTAGAGGCTTGCATGAACCAGAATAGCAATCTACACAGTATGATGCACTGATATACGTGGGCTTTTCATTCTTCTTCACTGCACGCTGAGTTACAGTATATGAGAATTTACTCTAAACAGATTGTAAATCTCTTGCTCAATGGAGTAAAATTAACCACATCTGAATGAAAGAAATATTTCTAGTGGATGAGACAGGGAAAGTTGAGGAACTGTTTGCCCCATCTCCAGAGTGTATAGCTTGGGAGTTTTTTTGCCTGTATGTGCAAAACTGTCCATATATGTACATGTGGACTTCTTTAAACATATGAGAGACTTTGGCAAGCTTAGTTTTACCATTCAAGTTGAAAATACAGGAGAAGTGACTTACTCAACAGTCAGTGACATGTTCCATAGGCACTGATTCCTTGGGTGCTCTGGGGCTGGAGCATCACAGGAAAAAAAAAATGGATACTCAGCACCCTCCAGCCGCAGCTCATCAGCAATGCTGTCAAACAGCTCATCGGTGGCTGAGGAAGGGGTTTGGGGAGTGCAGAAAGCAGCAAGCTGGAGGGGGCCTCAGGGAGGGGATGGAGCTGGAGCAGAAAGAGGTGGCGTGAGGGCAGGGCTTTGGGGGTAGAGGGGGAGAGCGGGGGCAGAAAGAGGTGGAGTGAGGGCAGAGCCTGGGGGTAGGGGGTAGGACCTCTGGGGAGGTTCGGGAAGGAACACCCCTGGGGAAAAGAAAAACTCAGTGGCTATGGCCTGTTCATCTTGTATTGTGTATGCAGAGGAAAACTGACCTAGTTTAGGGCCCAGTCCTGCACACTGCTTGAGAACTGAGTGTTCTCAGGTCCCACTGAAGTCAAGGGGTCTTCCAACAATCAAGCCCAATAGCAATTAAACTTCTGAAATCTCATGTGGCTGCTCAGGTTTGGCTTTCATTAGCTAGAAGCAGGTGGCAAACCATGAATGTTTTAATGGCCTCTGTAACCCCACTTGATGAATATCTTTTAACCACACCTTTTCCCCTTCTAGCAATTAAATATTTAATATTTTCAACTTTAATCTAGTATTTCATTAATTAATAAAATGCACATTTCTACCTAGTGTGTTCTGCAAAGTAGGAAGTAACAGCACTTGGAAATGAGAGCATTTGTCCCAATCAATGAGTAACCAATCCAACCCAGCAGCTACATTATATAAACTCTAATCCCTGACATATTTGGCCTTCTCTGTCTGTGCAATCTTATTGACTTTAAAACACAGCTGTGCCAATCCCAATATTAAAAAAAAAAACCAAACTGCAGTTTAATACACTTAAACCTACTGGGAAAAAAACCATTGCAGATAATGAGCATGATTCTCCTTGGCTTCAGTGGCACTGCACCTAATTCCCACCATTGTGAGTGAGAAGAGACTCAGGCCCATTAGTCCCAGAAATGACTACAACAGGCTCATTGTAACGTTTTTAAACCCACCCAGACACTCATCCCTCATTTACTGCAACACAAAATTGAGTAGCATTCAAGAAACTTTCCAATGTTTCTTTGTGGTGTTTCAGTATAAATGAATTTGAAAGAAAAAGTAGGTTTTCTTTTCCTCTAAGAGCATACACAATCTGTTGGGGTCTGATCCTGAGAGCGCTCAACTCCCCTTGGGTAGTCAATAGAGGTCAGGGCAACTACCACCTTGCAGGAGGCTCTCAACACCAGGTAGTATTGGAATCGTGGTTAGCATAATGCTTCTGCCTTCTAAAATACAGGCCTGATCCTGCAGACTCACAACGCTGGGCCTTTTTACAGACTTCATTGGGAGCTGAGGAGCTTCAGAACTTCCTTAGAGACACCTGCAGCTCCTATGGAGTTCAGTGGGAGTTGCAGATGCTCAGCCCTTAAGTAAAGATTTTGCTCTCACTGTTGTCTTCACTGAGCTTGTGGTTTAATAGCACAAAAGGCCATATGGTTAGCATCAGTGAAAGCAATCAAGATATAAAGGGGAATTATTCTAAAACTCTGAAAATGGAAATCCCAATGAATTGTCCATTCTGGGAGGGGCTTAGTGGCCAGGCAGAAGTAGCACAGGACATTAGATACCAAACAGATGGAGCCCAGTGATCCATGGGAAATCCTGACCCTTAAGTAGCAGATTTAGGATCATCCCTGCAGCATAACTTCCCCATCCATCCCACTCTCCAGTCCCTCTGCCTCCAACAGCATGGCTTAGCACTGATTCATACTGCTATTGGCCCCCCCATTGCGTTGCGTACTCCCACTCCTTTTGAAGGAATAAACTTAATGGAGTGGAAATTATCGATGCTCTGAGCAGCATTAGTGTTAGTGAACTTATCCATCTGAAAATACAAAGTTTCCTCAGGGCATCAGGAGACCATCTCGAGCAGCTGCTACCCTCAAGCCAAGCATAGCTCCTAACCCCACAATTTTCACGGTGTTCCTCCAGAACAACCATTGAGATCTCAGGAAAAGGGGGGAGGATGTAGTGCAGCCTTCTGCAAATTCCAGCTCTGTTTTACTAGGTTTTCTGGTCCTTTGCTCTTCTGTTCTCTCCATAGTGCACAGCACGAGGAAGCACACAGCTCATAAAGTATTTGTTGCAAAAATATAATTGTATGGTTTTATCTGTTACCAAATATTGCCCTAAACTCACATAGCACAAGTTTTTGAGTATTACAGAAACTGAACTACATAGACACCCAAACTCTAATGATTAAAGAATCCACCACACACACAATGCAGTAACTGAGACACTGCTCAAACACAGTAAGTTTGTTTTATGCTACTGTATTCATTAAAGAGTAAATGGCTACAATAAGCAGAACAGAAAATGATCGCATCCAATTCTTCCCTTTATTTTTGTCACTAACTAGGTACGCTGTGTCTGAGAGAATTACGTGAGAGGGGAGGCATGTGGAGGAGGTAGTTCATAGCAACTCAAGTTTGCTAATCTGATTTTCTGCCCTGACTGCCACATTTGAAGTTAAAAATTATAAACCGCCTTCTTCAAGCATGTGAATACAGTGTCGGCCAAGAACAATGCATCCTGACAGTCTGCAAGTAAAGTACATTATACTTGCAAAATCCTTCCCTGCCCAAAATGGTTTCCTATTTGAAGTAGAACTGCAGAGTAACAGACAGATTTCAGTGTTCAACCAGCAAGACAAACATAATCAGGTTAAAAATTAGCGAATGCTAGACAGTGAAAAAAGCTGCCCCAATAGCTTTCAACACAATCCACAAAGCCAGCCCCATGTTCGACAGCCAATCTTTGATGAACAGCATTTTTTATTACTCTAATTTATTAAACATTGTTGCGTGGTTGAAAGGTGCTATATAAATATCAGTTGTTATTCTTAAGAAATGTACACTAGAGAGGATAGCAGTGGATTTGAATTCAGGACTCCTGGGTCCTATCACAGCTCTCGTCCTCCTATATGTACTGTATACCTGCTGGTCTTTAGGGAGCTTTATAGTGGTAAATTTCATCTTCACACCTGAACATTTTGTTATATATTGTTCACGTCTTTCAAACACCAGAAGAGGTATCCTCTGAACAAGTGTCCATCACTCGATGATAGATCACTGCTGGGAAAAGAAACGCCATTGGAATGGCTGGATGATCTTGGCAGGGACTCAGAATTCATATCTCAATTGTCATTTCTCATATCCAGATTGAAATTATTGTGACAGACACTGTCCAAGTGTCAGAAGAGAGAGAGAAGGGGGATGGCTTGCATATTATTCATGCTACAACTCCTCATCCTGGGGTATCAATCCCATAGCTCTATGATCATCTTCTTCCCCCCACTGAGAAACAGAATAATAATCACAATTACAGGAAGCACTGCAGGCTTGTTCAGAGAGATCTGGATGTACATATCTGTGTAGAAACAGTTTGAGAAAGAGAGAGAGGCTGTGGGGATAGGGTGGAAAAGAGAATGGTTAGGTGAACTGTAAACAGCTATGCTTACACTAAAAAAAATAAAATAAAGTACTACAGTATTTAAGAGTAATGACAGACAACACCAATATGCTAAGCTAAAATGGGAAGACAGTTTCTCACTGTTTTGAAAAGAATCCTTTGCAGATAATGGAATTCACCCTTGAAGCTAAGCCTATAGGAAGGAATTTTTAACAATTCTTTCAACTCCTCCAAACAATCTAGTAATCAACATTACATTAGTGAAGAGTCCCTACTTGTCCCGGACAAAATTCAATGTCACTGCTGAGATGAAGGCACATATCCTGCAAACACTTAAACATATGCAAAACTTTATTCACATGAGTACTCCTACAGGGGTCAATCTGTTTGCAGGATCTGGACCTAAAACTGTAGAGTGACCTGGTAACCCATATTTTGAGAAAGAGCTCTTGGAACAAATTCCACTTGTAAAGCAAACAAGAAACCAATTTCTATGTTATCAATATGATCAGAAGTATTTGTTCATATTTTGGGAAATACAGGAAGACTTCAGGCCAGATTCCCAGCTGATGTAAATCCAGTGTAGGTTCTCAATTGATGTAACAGGTTTTACTTCTGGGGGAATTCTGTGACACTGCACAATTTTGAAGAAATTAATATTGTGCGCGCAGAATTTCCTTTCCCCCACAGAAATGGACTGCAGTGCTGCTAGCCACCACTAGGGGCCACTGGACTTGTCAGAATCCAGCTTGCACATAGAAGACACTGCTGGGGGGATGGGGAGGGAGCTAGAGGGTTCATGGCAGCTACATTTCCCAGCATGCCCAGAGGGAAGGAGGGGGCACATGCAGGAAACTTCATGCAAGCCTGGGCCTGAGCATCAGGTTGTTTCTCCCTCTGGATCCCTGGGCTCAGGGGGGTAGGGGTATGGGTGTCTGGGCAAGGGGGGCCCCTCAGCTGAGCTCTGGGTGGGGGTTCAGGTATATTGGCTGAGGGGGCTCCAGGTGGGCTCTGGGGAGGAGGTGTTGTGGGTGTCTGGCCCCCCAGCTGGGCTTGGGGTTGGGGGAGGAGATAGAGGGCAGAGAAAGAGGAAGTGGGTTGTCATTGGAGTTTCTTTAACTTTCTACTCCTGGGGGAATTTGTGTGTGTAACTATATATTACAGACAGACTTGCCTGTATTTTGAAATAAATTACCAAAATATTTGCAACTGGCATGATTATGTAATGTTATTTTGACAAATAAAATTTGCAGAATTTTAAAGTATTGTGTGCAGAATTTGTAATTTTTTTGGCGCAGAATGCCCCTGGGAGTAAGGTTTACACCAGCGAAGAATCTGGCTCTTCATGTTACAGTTGAGGAATGTACTGAAAGATAACACATATTAACCAGGCAAGTTGCTCAAGGTGGAGCCGTGGTTTAGGGGAAGGGAAATCAGCTGTTCCAAGCCTGGTTAAGTTTAGGGGTTGGTAGCAACTGTACAATCAGAGTGTAAAAGCCTTTACAAAGGCTGCCATAAAGTCAGCCTGCATATTGTAGCCAAAAGTCTACTTCAGTTATTCTCTGGTCATTATAAAGACTCTGTGCTTGATTCTTCCCTCACACTGATGTCAATCTGCAGTAATTCCCTGAAGCAAGTGGAGCTACACAGGAGTCAAAGCAGTATAAGTGAGAGGACAGTCAGGTGCACTGTTTCCCATGGAGAGGGACGTCAGAGGGAATAAATAATTGTTCAAGACCAAGATTTACAGGTAAATCTGTTTGCAGTCACTGAGCAAAAGAATATTGCAAATTTCAGCTTATTTCATTGGTGTTTGGTGAATGTTTCCCCTCATACTCACGCAGGTTTGCTGTGGCATGAAGGTACAATGTTATTGGTTAAAGTTAGGGAAAGGCACAGCATGTCATGGATTCTCAGCCTGCAAACTCTCTGGGGCAAGGATTGTCTTTTTGTTCTGACTTTGTCTATCGCCTCACGCAGTGGGGTCCTGGTCCATAACTGGCACTATCGCACTACAAATAATAATATAAATACATGAACAAAAAATAAAGGATGTTGAGGGATAAGATTGCCTCTTTAAAACCAGCTCCTGGGAATATGAGAAGAAAGAAAAATTTTCCTATTCATCTGCATAAAGTCACAATGTGCAACAGACCTCAGAAGAATGTGAGCGATAAGCGCGTGAAACACAAAGCAAACACTGTTACTAACCTGCCCACATTGTGTCATATTCACGATTGTGAATGACCCATTCCTTATCAAGGGACAAATACCCAGGGTAAATATTAGACCAAATTCTTCAGATTCCATTCAGTTGCACAGTCTGCAGCAATAGGTCTGTGTGTCTTACAGACAGAGGCGCTGTTAAATACAGTCACAGTCATAGGACAAAAATCACCATCACAGTTGATTCTAGCTGACAATCTTATTGGAAATCTCAGCCAAGAGGCCAAGGGATGAATGTGCTCAGGAGCCTTAGCTATCACAGACTGCCTGTGCAAATCATTTGTATGCCAATTTAGATTCAGCTTCTCTGAAAATCAGGACACAATCTTGTTGCCTCTTAGTTTCCACTTCTGTAAAAAGGAGATAAAATATCTAAATGTTGCTATTGCTATTATAATCAAGGATTTGAACCTCCACGGCCTTCAATTTCATCTGCAGAAAATTGATTTAAAAATTAGAGGTAACAAAGTACAGATGATGATGACACCTACTCTGGAAAGGTATCTATGTTCCTTGCCAATTATCCATATCTGACATGCAACATTGTCATTTGAAGATATTATACAGTACATCTGGCAGTTAGTGAGATTTCCAAACCTATGTTACAGTTAATTACCTATAAGCTACTCTCAAGGATGAAGATATCAAAAGCTGAGGTGAAACATTGCTAGGTTGTAACATACCAGCAGAGGTGGAAATTTGCCCATCTGCAGAGAGCCAATAGAAGGCCTATGCACCACATATGTCCTCAAAATAGGGCCTCTGTGGGACTTGGAGCGATGCACACACCTTGTGTGGGGCTTCTTCAAAGGGGTGAATTTCACCCCATGGTGTGCAGGAACAAAGGTATTGCAAATCTGCTGCCTTCACTGCACTCTCTGAAGTCTTGCAAATGTCTTGTCCTTTTCCAAACTGCTCAAGACCATTAACTGATGTCCAGATCACTTCTACGTTTTAGGCCAAATCTTGGCTACCCTTATTCAAGCAAAATTCTCACAGACTTCAGAGGGAATGGTGCCTGAGCAGTGATGCTAGGATGTCCTTTGGGCAGCTTCTTATCTTCCATAACTTGATGACTACCTGCAGGATAAGGAGGTGCCCGTGTAAAGGGTTTGGTGGCTAGAACAAGATACCTTTTGGGACTGAAGATCATGGGTTTGATCTCACCACAGATATAACAAGGAGGATCAGAACTCACTGCTCACAACAGTGCTCTGAAAGAGCAATGCTCAGCATCTTGGTGAGTTTGATTTTTTTTAACAAGGACAGTCACCCACCATATACGCCTCTATCATCACTGACTTCAGTGATGTTCCTTATTTGGCCTCACAAATTTCTTGCAGCTTCAATTATCTTGATTCTCGTCTGCGCTAAAGTTTCTTATCTCCGAAAACACTTCCACTAGGGAATGTTCTAGTAAAATAAATCATTGTCTATGCTCCTTTCCGAATGCTTCTCTCTTCTTCACATATTTCCCACTCCATCCCTTCTGACCTCCCCATCTTGACTCCCACCCCCATGTTCCAGATCTAGTTCATTTGATCCTGTACATGATTCTTGTCGTGATTTTATGTTTTATTTTTCCAGGCAACCAGAATAGACTCACTATGAAAACATTCAAGAGCATTTTTAAAGAATAGACTCTTGAAATGTCAGATTGAAAATAATGAATGATCATGTATATGTTTAGATTTAATCATGTTCAGTCTGAATCAATATTTTTTTAAATCTAGTATCAGGGAAGGAATTTAAACAAAACCTCAAGCTAAAGAAAAGAAAAGAAAAAAAAAAAAAACAACTCCCACCTTTAGATGACTGACTTCAACTGATTTTCCCCAAGACTTCCTTTTTCTGATATTCCTAAAGAATTTCTCCTTCCATCTTAAACACTACTCATGTAAAATGGTCACTAATAAAAGGAACGTGAAACTATTTAGGCCTAAATCTCCACTTGCTACACTGGCATAAAATCAATTGTAACTCAGCTTAAGTCAATGGTGTAAAACCAGCGTAAGTAAGAGGAGAATCAGATTTTCTGTTTCAAAAATCTGCTTTGAAAAATTATTTGCATCTAAGAATCGCCTCTCTCCAGATAGTCTGGCAAATTAAAACCAGTGTGGCCATAATGCAACACATCTGTTTAAGAAAACCAGGCTACAAAGATAAATTTATTGGCAACACTAACTACAGCCGAGCCCATTTTGTTTTATTTAATTTACTGGCTTGTGCAATGCCCAGGCCTGACTGCAGAGCTGTTATGTTTGAGATTGGATGGGAGCAATTAAGGACTTTTGCTTCTCCCTCTCTTCCCCTCTCTCCTCCTTTTATGAAATTTCTGGATTCTAGTCTCCTGTTACCTACTCTAAGGACAGAAGTTGGCCTCTTCAGTGCAACAATACATTTTAGTTTTTTGTTTACTCAACTTATTTACATGGCCATTTTTAAAAGAGGTGAAACTGGGATAAATCCACCATGTTCAAAGTCTGGATTTTACTGATAAGGGCCTTTTTTTTTTAAAAACCACATCAGGGTTATATTTCAAAATAATATAAAGTTCAGTATCAGCACTCCATAACCTCCCACTGGAAAGAACCCAATGGTATCACACAAGTGACATTTTTCATCTGGCTCAGTCAAGCATGCTCCAGTGGGTGACCACAGAACCCAGGTGCATGCCTACAGAGTATATCTCACAAAGCTGCAGAAATGCAGGACTGTGATGTAGCTGGTGATGTGCAGTAAGAAGGGACAGGATAATAAAAAGGAACTGGAAGCCCAGAATGATAAGGTGAATTTAAGGCCAAACGATCCCCACCCAAATCTGTGCTTTGGTAATAGGTGCCTTAAATAGATCTGCCAGAAGGTTTAGGGAGATAGACATCTGAGTGTAGCCATAAACTCCTAAAACTCTCAAATGCAATCTTGCCCTGAGCAATGAAGCCTGAGCAATAGATCCAGCCTAAGAGCTCCTAAATTGTTGCCAGTCCCATGGAGTTGTAATACACACTGGCATAGTTATTTCCCAAATACAGGTCTCCATTTTATTCACTCAGAAACTGTGGTAACGAATACATGCACTGACTTCATCCATGGTTCTGCTCACAGTCAATTGTCCTGACAGGTTGGCTTTGCAAAGCAGATCTCAGTAACAGTCTTGTTGCAAGTCTGCACTCCTTTCCTCTGCTCATAACCTTGACTGAGTACAACAACTAAAGGAATCTTGCAAGCTCTGTTCTCTTAATAGTCTTACCTTAAAAGATCATTAGACTACACTCAAAGGACTATTTTCTCCTTGATGCAGTAGTATAGTTCCTGTGATGGGTTGGATCATAGAAAGCCCCTTGGGAACTGCCAACTGATGTGCCAAGACTACTTCTGCCCCTGCTCTCTCTGCCAGCTTGGCACTCTAGCATCCTGTCCTTTGAGCCAGACACCCATCTGCTCCAACACAGACCTGGGGTCTGAACCACGTGTCCCAAAGCTACAGACTTACCTGGAAGCAACTTAAGAAGTGTTCCTGTCTTTAACACTCAGATGCCCAACTCCCAGTGGGGTCCAAATGCCAAATAAATCCATTTTACCCTGTATAAAGCTTATACAGGGTAAACTCATAAATTGTTCACCCTCTTAAACACTGATAGAGAGATATGCACACCTGTTCCCCCCGCCCAGGTATTAATACAGACTCTGGCTTAATTAATAAGTAAAAAGTGATTTTATTAAATACAGAAAGTAGGATTTAAGTGGTTCCAAGTAGTAACAGACAGAACAAAGTAAATTACCAAACAAAATAAAACAAAAACACACAAGTCTAAGCCTAGTACAGTAATAAAACTGAATACAGATAAAATCTCACCCTCAGAGATGTTTCAATAAGTTTCTTTCACAGATTGGATGCCTTCCTAGTCTGGACACAATCCTTTCCCCTGGTACAGCCCTTGTTCCAGCTCAGGTGGTAGCTAGGAGATTTCTCATGATGGCCACTTTTGTTCTGTTCCACCCATTTATATATCTTTTGCATAAAGTGGGAATCCTTTGTCCCTCTGGGTTCCCACCCCCTCCTTCTCAATGGAAAAATACCAGGTTAAAGCTGGATTCCAGTTCAGGTGACATGATCACATATCACTGTAAGATTTCATTACCCACTTACCAGAACACACCTATACAGGAAAAATTACAAGTAAAACAGAGCCATCTACAGTCAATCTTCCTGGTTAATGGAAGCCATTAATGACGCACACTTTGCATAACTACAATAGGACCTCAGAGTTATATTTCATATTTCTAGTTTCAGATATGAGTGATACATTTATACAAATAGGATGACCATGCTCAGTAGATTATAAACTTTGTAATGATACCTTACAAGAGACCTTTTGCATGAAGCATATTTTAGTTACATTATATTCACACTCATCAGCATATTTTCATAAAATCATATAGAGTGCAATGTCACAGTTCCCATATACATTAATGTGAAACAAGGAGACAAACCTATTGGCCTTCAGGGAGAGAGGAAGCTGCATCACCAGTGACTCTAGACTAGAGCACATTCTGGAGGATTAGCAGTAATAGCAGTCTCAGAAGATACTGACTGATGGCTGCCTCCTCACTGGCAAGCAGGCATGATTGATATGGGAACGTCAGGAAAGGCTACGAAATTCCCACAATCCTTCTGAACTAGTCTGACATCTTAATTTATTGTACTGGGATCCTGTAGCGAGGGACCCCCACTCCCCCGCGCTCCTGAGGAGAACAGGCCAGAAAGGGCGTGACCGTGGGTGAAGCCCCCGCCGCTTGTCCCCACCCCCCAGAAGTCAAGGGGCGGGACAGGAAGTCCAAGGCCACTGCCGCCTGTCCCGCCCCCCGGAAGTCAAGGGGCGGGACAGGAAGTACAAAAGCCGGGCCCCAGGGCTCAGTTGGAGGGAGGCAGCCAGAGAGAACAGACGCTAGGGCCCGAGCTCCCGCTGGGCCCGGCCTGCCCCGTGCCCGGAGGGGTACTGGTCTGATCTCCCCTGGGGCCAGCACTCAGAGGAGCCGACTGAGCGGTCCAACGCTCAGCCTGTGGAGGATCTGCCTGGACCTCCCGACGCCCGGTACCCCGAGGAGTGGATCGGACCTCCCGACGCCCGGTACCCCGAGGAGTGGATCGGACCTCCCGACGCCCGGTACCCCGAGGAGTGGATCGGACCTCCCGACGCCCGGTACCCCGAGGAGTGGACTGGACCTCCCGACGCCCGGTACCCCGAGGAGTGGACTGGACCTCCCGATGCCAGACACCCTGAGGAACCCATGATCTGGGACGCCCCGGACGATGCTGGCAGAGGGCAGGTACCCAGCGAGGGGGAGGTTGGAAGTGGCCTGGGGGCAGCCGACCCCAGTCAGGCTGCAGGCTCGCCTGAGCCAATGGCAGTGTGTTTCGGTCAGGATCCCCCACTGACCGTCCACAGCGTTAACCGCTGCTAGGGCCCCGGGCTGGAACGCAGTGGAGTGGGAGGGCCTGCATTCCCCCTGCCACCCCTTCAAGGGTGGCAGACTCTCCCTCCCCTGACCTGAGAAGGCCGTCTCCGCTCGCTTGTTGCTCAGCCCCTGCTGAAAGGCCTGAGCATGGACTGTGTGCTGCCTTGCCCTGCCTAAGGGCCTGGGCTTATATATATACTGTTTTCTCGTGCTCAACCCCGCAGCAAAGGACAGGCCCGAGGCAGAAGGAGTGAGGCGAGCCGGTGTGGCTCCCCTCCCCGCACCTCAAGGAGGGTCGAGCCCCGGCTCCGCTCGACTACAGATCCCCACTGGATTATGTATTAAGGCAGGACAGTGGGTAATAAACAGGCCAGGCTTGAACATCTGGAGTCTATGGAGCTGGTTGAACATCCCCTTCCATTGACTTGACTAAATATGCTATTTGGCTCCAGGAAAATGATCAGTAAAGATCAGTCAGCACCGCCTATGCAGAACTCAAGAGATGGATTGAAAAACATATTCATTGGAAGCAGCATATGTTACGTAAATAACAGTGTGCAATCTGCTTGTACCAGATATGATCTGAACAGACAGCTATCACCTCCACCATCCCCAGGCATATTTCCCAAACCAGTCACAGTCAAGACATAAGATATAATAAGCAGGATCTTGGCTTAGAACCAGTCTTTCTAGACTTTTTTACTAGAGCTTGGGGTGAAGAAAGAAGCTGTCTCAAGTCTATGGGAGAGAGCAGGCAAGCAGAGAACTGGAATAAAGTGATCTGGTTTTATAAAGTATAGTAATTTTCCAGCAGCTGTGTATATTTTCTTTAGTTGGAACAGAAAATTACTCTGAGAGACTTAACGACTTATCAGTCCGAGAGGCCTAGCAAAGAGGAGGTTGCAGATTTCAGCTTCTCCATACTATCATTATCCTTTCCATAGACAGAAACTGCCGTCAAAACATAAACATTCTTCTCTCCTCCAGTTTCAGGATGGATTGATAGAAACACATTCACCAGGCTGATTCTGCATAGCGTCCAACTTCTTTAACAAAAGTCCTGTTAAATCAAACCACTTTCAGCCCTGCTCTTACCACAGATTCCTACCACATGACATCCATGGCTACCGAGGAACTACTAAAACCATGGCATTTAGACTTGATAGAGATATATTATGCAGATGACCCTACGCCCATTAAAGCTAACAGGAGTCTTTCCATTGACCTCAATGAGGTTTGAGATTGGACATTATGAGCTTCATTGATCTGGACTAGATGCATGAGCAGTCACACTGCCCTGACTCCACTATCACACAATGGGCTTAATGTAAAACCTGAGGCAGAGTCTCTTGTTTTGTTATTCAGAAGTCTTGGTGCCTTCTGGAATCTGGGGAGGATGTCCCCAAGACATTATTTCCAACTTATTTTAGACAATGGATGGGATGGTAAACACATGTGACAATTAGTGGATTCTATAATATCTGATGTGGGGGAGGAGAGAAATGAATATATATAAAAAAAGGAGCAGAGGTGTGTGAACACATAGTTACAGCTAACAGAATACAGCGGATGCCGCTTATTAGCAACTAGTCAGTTCCCAGCAAAAGGTTGCTATTAGCTGAAAGTTTCCAATAAGCAAAAGGCAGGTTTATGTGGGCTGCAGCCAGGGAAGGAAGTGCTAAGACTGCCTGCGACTAGTGCTCAGCACATCTCAGCGCTTCCTTCTTGGGCTGCAGCCCTACAAACCTGCCTGCAGCCAGGGCCTTTTCCTGTCTTGGAAAAGAGTTGTCAATAAGTGGCATGGCAGTTGCTAATATCCCAAACTTGTTAATGATAAAGTCAATGGGATGGGACCGATTCTCAGGAAAAATGTTGCTAGTAACTGAAAGTTGTCTTTATCAGGACTGCTAATAACCAGAGTCCACTGTGAAAACTAACCAACCATTTTAGTCACAGCACAGAAGACGACACTAA
Organism: Gopherus flavomarginatus; assembly: GCF_025201925.1. Taxonomy (NCBI): domain Eukaryota; kingdom Metazoa; phylum Chordata; order Testudines; family Testudinidae; genus Gopherus; species Gopherus flavomarginatus. Next base: position 15,657,313 of record NC_066623.1, read on the forward strand.
GGATTGGGATTTCGGTGTGTGTGATTTAGGAAACTGGATATATAAACTAGGTCAGCTGAAAAGAGTTTCCTGTCTGCATCTCTCGGAGGTTTCAGTTTGCAGCTACTAGCACTGCTCACAATAATACATTGCCTTTCTACAGTACCTCTTCTCAGAGGCTCTCCCAGCATTCTACAAACAGACATTGAACAAACCTCACAATCCCACAGTGAGGACAGTATCATCATCCCAGTTTTTCGGATGTGGAAACTGAGGCAGAAAGAGCTTAAGGCCCAGATCCACAAGGGTACTTAGGCACCTTAATCCCAGTTTTAGGCTCCACAAAACTCCTGCTTGGCTGCCACCAAACCCTGCAGGTGCCAAAACTAACTAGGCATCTAAGTATTCAGAATAAAAGTTCCCTAGGTTCCCTACGTGCCTAAGTTTCTGCCACTGAGCATGCCTCACTCTAGACATCCAGATGCTTGTCTCCCACCTAAGCCCCAGAGTGATCCATGAAGCCAAGGAAGACAGGTGGGCAAACACGTGTCTTGCCTGCAGAGCCCAATCTGGTAGGCATGCTCAAAGGCCACCTACTGGATCAGATCCCATTCAAAATCTGGCTGAAGGAAAAGGTGGCAGTGCTGTCACCCACTTTATCTTTTAGCCCGGTGGTTAAAACACTCACCTAGAATGTAGGAGACTAATTCCCTCCTCTGCCAGAAAGGGAGAACTGATTTGAAGAGGGGTCTCCCACCGCTCAGGAGAGGGCTCTAGCTGCTGAGCTATGGGATATTTCAATGTGGGACTCCTTCCATCTCTCCTGTTGAAGCTGTCCCCCTGTGGATAAATAATTAATTAGTCCTTTGTGCTGGTGGGTTGGACCCTGGGTGTCCCAGGTGGGTGCTCTAAGCAGCAGGCTAGAGTCACACTCACACTGTCTCTGGACAAATCGCTCTTTCATTACTTATCCACAGGGGAACCTGTCAGAGCCTCACATCAGCCTGCCCCTTAGCTCCGTGGTTAGAGCACGCTCCTGGGAGGTGGGAGACCCCTGTTCAAATATTCTTTTTCCCCCTTTGGCAGAGTGAGCGAGTGAACCTGGGTTTCCCACATCCCAAGTGAGTTCTCTCTCCACTGGGCTAAAAGTTATAACGATGTGAGGCTGGTGCCCAATTCATTCTCACATGAAATGACTTAGCCACCTGACTCCAGAAGAGGGGTTTCCAACTGTAGATCGCTAGCAGAGATTGGTGCATCCCTGCAGCTGGGACACAGGCACCTATCTCAGAGAGAGGGACAGGGTTTAGCATACACCTCTCTGGCTGGCATCTCCCACTGGCTGGCTTTGTGGATCAGTCTATATAAGGCCCCTCTCTCTCCTCATTCATTATACTGGGAGCCCAGGCACCTAACTCAGGCTTTGTGGATCTCATTAGGTGTTGTGATGCTCAGCATCCCTTTGTGGATCTGGGCCTAAGCAACTTTCCCAAGGTCACAGCATGAAATTATAGCATGATTGGAAAGAGAATTGTAGCATGACTGGGCAGCTCTCCCTCCTTCCAGTCCTGTTCTTTAACTACAAGACACTTTTTGTATAATTTGGTAGCCACATAGTTGTATTTGACTTGTTCTTTCAAAGCCAAGTTGCCAGCCTACAAAATGCAATTATTAACAATAATATTGAGCACTTATATAGTGCTTTGTACACATTAAGAGCAATGAATAAACATTATCTAATTAATCACATTTAGCGCCTAATGGAAACTAATGGCTTACTAACAACCTCACTGTTTTGACAACTACCCCTTTCCAAAGTCTCTCTTTCTTTAATGTATTTGATCCAGTTATTAAATATCATTATACTTGAATGTACTTGGAGAAGAAACTAGTGTAATTATCCAATGTCCTCTGAACATTCAGTAGAGAAAGAAAACAAAACAACCAAATCCAAACCCAGACACACACACACACACACACAAATATTACAATAGAATGGTACCTGAGTACAATACTTATCAGAGGAATGTATTTTCCCACATCCCTCAGTTCTGTAAACTTCATAATCATTTATACCTAATCTCTTGCTACACATTGCTATCACTGGTTTCCACAAGAGTAAATGAAACAAAGTGTTCCACTCGTTAAATCTAGTCTGAACATATCGGTTAGATACAACAATGCAAGTTTAATAACAGGCTGTAAACAACAGCTCTACAGCACCGGCTATAACTGAAAACCAGGATGAGACAGACAGAAAAGTAAAAAATAAAATTAAATAAAAGTTGTAAAATGTGAGGGTTGGGGACAGAGATGTCTGTGAGTGAAATGTAGATGTGTTGCAATGTAATTTTGGAGCTTCACTGGAGACTTGCAATAAGAAGAGAGACTGCATGAGTTAGCTAAGCCTAGTCAGCTGGCCTTGTCTCGCTTCCTAAAACATGAGAGTTTTTCAGTAGATAGAGGTAGGGGAAAATGTCATTCCTCCATTCATGTGGTTTACAAATTAATCTCAGAGGCAGCCCAAGACATTTCACTCCCAGTAATACTTTACACTGCTGTAGCAGCTTCTATCCAAGCATCTGAAAGGACTTTACAACCATTAATTTAGCCTCACAATACCCTGTGAGATCAGGAGCTATTATTATCCCTATTTTAGGGATTGGGAAACTCAGGCACAGAGAGAGTAATCCCCAAGAACACACAGCAAATCAGTGGGCAGACATGAGAAACCAACTCAGGTGTCATCACTGCATAACCAACCCATGAAATGGAAAACATCACCCTCTGCCTGACATTTCAGTGTCAAGACTTTGCAAGATAGGAAGCTCTCACTACTTTTTTTGAAATGTTTTTATGTACATTTTCAAAAGTCTTCCTCGCCAAATGTACCAAGTTATTTCTGAGGAACTTGCATTCACCTTTATTTTTCCAGCTGCTCAAAACACGACGAAAGGGAATTCTCAGATAGTTTCAACTATAACCAATGTTTCCTGGTGCCAAATTTTCTATGAGCTGAATTCCCCTTGTGTGCCAGTGCAGGGACTAGGGGGCAGAGAAAATGCACATCCCTCATCCAGAACCTGCCCTAATTTAGAGCTCAGTTCTCATTGTTCCTTGCAGCAACTAGGCAATAGCTGAGGCATAGGAATCCCCCAGCCACATCTCCTCCTGCCCCCAGCACATTTCTTGAGGCAGTGGTTCCTGGGGAGGTTGCAAAACCAGCTTAGTGCTTACCAGAGAGGCTACTTATGTGGGGGTTATTCCCCAGAGGGGCTTTATAGCTGCCCTGCAGCCTGAGTGCAAGGACACAGCAAGCTACAAAGGTGCTGTAGGGCACTGATGAATTGGTCTCCATACAAAACAAAGTGTTTTTAACCCACAGTGTAATCAGGCCGTGTGGGTTCCCTTGGGCATGGCCTCTATATTTAACTTGTTTTATAGAAAGTTTCAAAAAAGTACTCATATGCCTCCAGCTGCCAAACCTTCTCTTCACTATTTATCATGTATCTGGATTCCCTTTTCCACGCAAATAAATGCATATTTCTCAGATTTAGGCCAGCCCCGCAGGCATGAGATGACCCCCACTAATAAAAACCTGCAAGCAGAGCTCCTGCGTCTGTACTAGATTGAGCAATATAAGAGAGAGAAATGCCCTATTAACTCATCTTTCTCCACCTTGTGCGCAGGATTGTTCCCTACAGTCTTGGGCTCATGGAACGGTGATGGTTTCAACAACTCTGAAGTTTATTTTTTTCTGGTAAATTTCATTCTAGCCTTGTGAATCTCGTCCAATCATTTGTCACGGTCACATGTTTCCCAGTGAAAAAGGTCAAGACTCTTGTCATCAACAGTTTCTGCCCCCAAGTGGGTGATGCCTCCTGTGATTACATGCCCCTCAAGTCAGCCTTGCTCTTAAGGCAACTTCAAAACGTGGTTTTAAGTTTCCACAGTGTTTCCTTGATCTGTTTTCCTGTGGGCAGCTCTCTTTGAATGGTAGCAAATGGCAGCAGGCATATTGGAGGTTATCAGAGAGCCAAGTTACACCTCAATGGGTAACGTGGATAAGGTACTTCTGCAGAAAACATAATTTCCTTTTCCCTTTTGCCATTCTCCCCACTCTGTCCTTCTGTCGCAATGTCTCTGTAATTACCCCCATTATTCTGTCCTTCCTAGGGTAGCATCACAGGGCCCCCCCAAACCTTTTCACTTTATGACCTCACAGAACCACCACTTTCTCCCACAGACTATGAAGGAATCTCTTAGGCCCTGGATCAGCAGAATCTTCACTCTGCCCAGATTCACAGCAAATGAGACACTGGGCAACATGGAGTAACGGGAACTCCACTTTCTGTTACTCAGTGTCTGCACAAAACAGATAGGGATGTACATATCATAGTGATTGATGCATTCTAAATAGAGAGATTAGACAAGATGGAGCCATCCAAAATACTCATATACACACACCGCACTGGTATCTGATTGACCTGCCTTTGGTGAATAATGGACTGAATTAACCCTCTCAGGCTTTGAACCTTTGGTTCCAAGGAATCTAGATTGTTCAAATGTTATAACCTCCAGGCTTTCATTTCAAAATACTGAGGTGACACATTACAGTCATATTCCAGCTTCAGCCTTTGGAAAAGATCTGAAAGACTGTGGCTGAGAAATTCTGAAAACAGGACCCAACACATCTTGCAGTGGGATTCAGATAGATGTCAGGGAAGTAGCTTCCTATGCTGTCATGTGACTTGGATGTTTCATATAAGCAGGACAGCCCTCTGCAGTTCACAGAGATTAAATACCATTCAGCTTCTGAAGCCATTTTCTTCTGTAACTTCTCAGCTCAACAAGTGGAAACTGTTCTTTGATTGATTACCTTCCACCATGCTCAGTGTTGGTGCGGCATTGGAAAGGCAAGGAAAGCAAACAGCAACCACAGATATTTCTTTATCTTGCTAGTCAATTATTAATTAGAGTTTTATTTTTGGCCATCCATTTGACCAGTGATCATAACTCCTGCACTATTTGCTGCTTTGCTGTGTGAACAGAACTGAAAAACTTCAATGAATCTGGGAACACATCAGAAGAAGCAGGTGGAAGGGACACTCATCAGGAGCTAGTATGCAGAGGTCCTATTTGTTTCCCGTAGAAATGTAATTACTTCCCATGATGTGGTGGTCAGGTCCTTTGTCACTCCAGAGAGAGGACCCTGAAGATCTACCACCTTTGTCCCATGGTTTTCCTAGGAGGAAGCTACACCAAGCCAGCCAACAGTTTTGGGTTTCAGGAATTTTTTTCCAAGGTAGAGTTCAAAGGAAGCCATGGGAAACATTACTAGCTGAGAGATAATTAAATGGAATTGCAAGTATTTCATCTCAGCTCCTTAAAAGAAGAATGTGCTACTTTCTGGGATGAGGGATGGAGAGGCAGGGCAAGGGACTGTACATATGTCAGGACAGGATGCTCTGGGGAAACAGAATAACTACCCACTATGGTTTGCCTTTTTTTCTTTTTTTTAATGTTACTGTTTGTAAAACTGTATGGAAGGAATGCCGTTAGAAATTTGATTCAATCAGAACTCCTGCAGTAAAACCCTAATTTCCCACAGCCAGTACGTACATTCACTCAAGAGATATACAAAAGAAAAACAATTCCCATCCAGCACTGTATTACGCAATATAGACTCCTACTCTAACAGGATAAAAATGTCACACTTTTAGGTAGAGGCCCCAAAATAGCCAATCCAAGAGCACTATCACTCCGACTTGAACTGCCAAATGGTTAATTACAGAACCTCCTGGGCAATAAGGCTCAAATTGTGAAAAGCACTAATGTCCAGGGAAAACTGGATAAGCTTTTTAAACATCCTTTAAACGTTCACTCCCTTTGTGGCTAGATTTAATTTTTTATAAAGGGCTCCCTGGAGCAATCCTGGTCTTGTTTTTAAACTGACTTCACCACATTCTCTGAGCAGGTGATGGTGAAGTCACTACAATAAAGATTGAGAACACTGTTTATAGTTTAGTGAAGAGAAAAAGCAGGCAGAGCACGTGGGTTATTTTGATGAGTAAATCATGCTGACCTCTGAAACTGCCTGTCTGTTGAGTGTAAAGGGCATATAGGAACTTCCTGATTACAGCGCTGGGTTTGTTAATTTGAGATTTTTCTGGAAGCAGCAATCCAGGCTCTTTTAAAAAAAATAAGTCACAAACTACCATAAATCTGTCTCCGAACAGCCACAATTTATTACCAGTAATTTTCAAGCACCTACAACAGAGATGACTGACTTGTCAAAGCTTTGCAGACACAAAGACCCAGATCCTCAAAGCTATTTAGCTGTCTAACTCCCACTGAAATCAATGAGAGTTGAATGCCTACATACCTTTGAGACGGGATCAAAGGCCTATCCTACTTCCGGACCTACCTGACTAAAGAAGAAATAATATACCAACAACCACTGGAAAACACAGAAGTGGAGCTCATCATTTGATAGTGTTAAAATCTCTCTTCTGAAGGCTTTTCAGGAGTATGCACTGACTGAGTCTATGGATAGATCAGTAGTCTGGCACCATATTGGGTCTTGGGAGAGTTGGGTTCAATTCTCTGTCCTGCCATGAGCTTCTAGGTACCTTTCAGTATGTCACTTATGGCCAGATTTTTACAGGTATTTCGGCGCTTTTCTTCCAGCACCAGGGATGAAGAACAGCCTCTATGCATGGAACAAACGGGAGCTCTGGTCGTAGATTCCAGTTTGTTCAGCCCCTGATCTGAGCAGGAAGGCTCTGAGGGTGGACGAAGTGCTGCCTCCATGGAAAGGAACTTGAGTCTGGCTGCTCTGTCCTTTTTGGGATGGGGCTTAAAACCCCTACAAATGTGGCATCTGTCACTAACACGTGATTCCCCCAGGCATTTAAGACAGGAAGGGTGCAGATCACTCACAGATCTAGGTCTGCTGCAAGAGAGAAAAGACTTGAAACCTGGAGACCAAGGCCTGACCCTGGCACTGGCACCCAGTTGGGAACTGGGGAAGCCAAAGTCTTAAAAACTAAAATCTAACTTTCTAAATATAGCTTTACATGCTCTAAACTAGGCAAAATGGGTGCCATATATATGAGGAAGGAGGAAAGGACTTGCAAAAACACAGGCTCCAACAATCGTCACAGGGAGTAAGAAGGAACTGAGGGGGCTCAGTGAAAGCTCTGCCTCTTATACTTCCACACAGTAGTGTGAGGCAGCAGAGGGTGCTCATGCCACCCTGACAGATGCTGCTGAGGGGAAAAAAATATCCAACAACTGTGCACAGGATGTGCACAGACCTACAGTGGAATGGACATGGGCAATGACTCGGAGAGGAACAGAATTTCCTACCCCTGGTGGAAACTCTGGGGAGGACAGCAGTGCAAACAGTGCAACAGCTGGCCCTCCTGTGCAGAACTGTGTAATTTGTACCTGTGCACCGGTGGGATGAATAAAGCCAAGTCTTGCCACTAAACACAATGGCAGCATTTGCCAGTTACAGAATGATTCCAATATGTAGACCAAAAAAGAAATAACTGAATTTTTTTTAAACAAACATTGCCTATAGGGCTGTCGATTAATCACAATTAAATCAAAAAAATTAATTGCGATAAAAATGTAATCGCAGTTTTAATTGCACTGTTAAACAATAGAATACTAATTGAAAATTTATTAAATCGCTGGACAGCCCTAATTGCCTATTAAAAAAACAAAACAAAACAGAAAAAAATAATAAAAAAAACTGTGGCACTTCTCTAATATTTTTCACCCAAGGATGGAAAAGTGTTTCACAAGTATTAACAACTAAAACATAAAACATCTTTGTGTTAGCTCCAGTCAGTAAGAGTTACACAGTATCACTTCAGTCACTCCTGAAATGCAGCCATCTCTAAGACAGAATGCAACAGCAGTTTACCATAAAGTTGTTTAGGACAGGAAGTAAAGAAGAATGACTTCCTAGGATGCGGACATTAACCATTCCCCTGTCTTAAAAAATGTCACAGCATCTTTAACGACCACCAATGGTCAAGGTGTCTGTCCTACATCTTATCCTAAAAAGACAGTACTTCCAACCGTGCAGCACCTGCTAACACTGCAGAAGCACTGGTTTTTAGTACCAATTCAGAGGAAAGAGTACCACCTTTTTGAATCATCAGCACTATTTCCTGCAGCAGCTTGGCATTCTTGGGAGCTGAACCCACCACAGTGAACCCCAAGGGCTCAACAATCATGGGTCAGGCCCTAAAGATCAAGAGATTGGCTTAAAAACACACAAGATTTTGTAAGAGTAATATATTTTATGTTCTTTTCATTTGCCTTAGGGTTTCTGACCCTTTAGAGTGCACTCACTTCACATTTTCAAGTTTTTCTCTATGATCACGACAGCTAAAAATTAGATTTTTTTTAAATGAAAGCCAAGATTCTCAGGCAATCTTTTCATTCTTGCAGCTCAGGCTTTAAGAAACAACACATGAAACATCCTAAAGTTCACAAAGTTGCAAGAGCTGGCAACAATGCATGCTTACTTTGTGAACTCTGACAGGATCACAGCACCACAAGGTGGTATGGCAGTATTGGAGTATTACTACAGGCCCAAAATTGCCTCTTCAGTCTACATTATAAATCTGTTACCTGAACTGTACATCTTTAGTATGTGTTCTGCACTCCTGCAGTGTTACTTAGAATGACACTGACCTCCATTGGTGGTAGGAGCGTAGCATATGCAATACTGGTGTACAACTGCTATAGGAGATGAGATTTTGCCCACAGGACTAGCACTCTGCACTGTGAGGCAGTTCTTTATTCTATTCTTTATTTCAGTCACTTGTGGTACGTTTTCACTAATTATAGACATGTCAGCCAAATCTGAAGTCAAAATGACTCCTAACAACATTGAAAATTTTTCCTCCTTCAACTTCAAACACAACAAACTGGTTGCTACCTAGTCTGATAAAGAAGATTTTAAATCAAGCATAAAGTGAAAAAGGAGCAGGTAAAAAGAATTAACAGGCCAGTTGGGCACATAACAGGAGAGATTGTGAAAATAAACGAATGAAAAAGATAATCCACTAAGTACTCTATTCAAGGGGTTTTTTTCCATTATCCCATAACACTCAAAATCTTATGCACACCTGGCTGTGTAGCCTGCTTTAATGTATGCTCAAGAAACTGGAACTCAAAATGAGAGTAAAATGCTGCAAACGCAAATACCAACCACTACCTGTAAAAACCTTAAATCACCCACTGGGGATATTACCTTATAATGATATTTTCATTACTTGGCACCAGCAGGGCTACAGATGGCTGCTGAGAGTGTTGGTTTTGAAAACTAGGTCAGCGGATGCATAAACGCAGAGTAAAAATAAAAAATACTTCCTATTTTTCCCCAAGATCATCCAAACAGCAGCAGCTTGACAGGCACGGAATAACACTGCTGGAAAACATATCCTAATGACAGACGTCACAGATATGGTAACACTGACTAGTAAATCAACCTAGTTAGTAGGACGGAAGATTGAAATACTGATCTCACAGACATACTTATTCTTTTCTCATTGGAATCCTTCCTACTCCAGTTAATCCCCAATCACTGCATTAGAGCAGAAGTATGTTGTAGTTATTCAGTATTTTCTACCAAATTAGTTAATGTTTTTACAGGACTTTGTAGATGTATGGCAATATTAAATGCCCATTATTTTAACAATTCTTGCAAATGCATCATGGACCATATCCCAAGGTTCTCACTAGGTTTTTAAATCATTCTTCACTCAGGCAAAGCTACAAGGAGGGTTTGTCTCCATTAAAATATAGTAACACAGACATAAAATCTACTCACCCGCTTTGACTGTAATGATGACCACTACAACAATAAAAAGACCAATGTTATTGCAATGGTGACTAAATGCCCCACTTGAGATAGGGGCCCCGATTCGCTAGCCACTGCACGACCATATAGGATATGTCTACACTCACACTAGCCAGTGTGCTAAAAACAGTAGTAGTAACTGGGGTAGCACTGGCAGCAGCTAGTGCTGGCGTGGATTAGCTGCCCTGAGTACAGACTCACTGGGTTCAGGCAGGTTTGTACTCAGCATAGCTAGGCCACATGTCATCGCTTGTCACTGCCCATGCTAGTACTACACTAATATTCTTAGCGCTCTAGCTCAATGAGAGCTAGTGTGAGTATGTACGAAAGCTGAGAATTGTGTAGACATAGCTATAGATACACACCCTGCCCCTAGACACTTTAAAGTCTAAATGGATGAAACAAAGAGTGAGAAGAGGAAGAGAGGTACAGAGGGGGGAAGTGACTTGCTCAAGGTCACACAACAGCTCAGAGCTGGGAACAGAATCCAAGTCTCTTGACTTCCAGGAGACAGTGCTGCCTTCCTTTCCTGCCCCCAGGTGAGTATTACCCAGGCACATGTGTGTAACTGAGAATAGGAGTGTGGGTTTGCAAATGCATAGAAAGTCAATAGAAGAGTCTTTTGACCTGTAAGACCACTTAGAACTCCGAGATGAAGGCAAGGTTGCTGACTCTGCTCCTCTGGCTGGTACAATGAAACTCTTGTCAATAAGAGTAAGGTTCATCTGTGAGAGAGACAGAACTTTCCTGGGATTGGTCAGACTGTGGAACGAACTGCCCCAGGAACAAAGGACCATCACAAACCTCTCCACCTTACACTCCAAGTGCCAGGTGCATTTGTTCACGTTTCCTTCTCTAACATAATCACATAGCAAAGTGACGTTAAAAAAAAACAAACAACAAAATACCTTGTTACCCAGAACACTCCACTGCATACACAATTCTTTCGCTGGGAAGAGGATGAGAGAATAAGCCACAAGAGACATATGTCAGGATATGTCTATACTAAGGCTTGCGGAGATATAACTGCACTAGCTCTGATTGAAACAGAAGTATATAGGCAGCAGTATGAGTGATGGGAGGAGCTGGCAACCCTAAGTACAATCCTGGCCAAGACCCGTACTGGGGAGATTAGACCGTGACACTGCTCATGCCACTTCTATTTTTAGCTTGATCAGAGCCAATGCGGGTCTCTCTCCTCAAACTGGAATTTACACCTTCCAGCTCCAGTGCAGACCTACCCTCAGACACATCACTAAATGCACTACTGGAAGGCACTCAAATACTCTGGTCATGAGCATGGTATAAAAACCTATATAGACAATGTGACAATGATTTTATGAAGTCTGGAGATAGGAATGTCCCTTTACCGCAATTCATATTCAACAGAGTTTAAATTTGGTTTTCTAAGAGGACACCATTTTAAAAACTGAGTTGGGTTTATCAACCAGAACATGAGCACCAATTCCTTGTGTTGTTTTAAATACTTGCCTGCTACTGAAGTAGTTCATGAATCTTTAAGTCTGAACAATCAAGTCATATTTCAATGTCCCTTTAGAAAATAAAAACAAACATCAAACAAGTTTCCCACATGTTCCCTTTTAAGGATGTACAACTTCTGTTCTATTGAAAGCAAAACCCTGAACGTATTAATTCAAAAGAAAAGAATACATTTGCCTAAATAATGACTAAAGGAAAACATAACTAAGTACAAATGTTTGAAGAGCTTAAATCCTATTAAAGAGATCAAATTGTTTAACCTGGTCTCAGGAGTTATAACTAAAATTAGTGCCATGACACTGAGCAAAGGAAAAATTTAAGCCTAGAACGTGACAAATTCCCTTTTGAGGGAATATATCATATATGAAATATCAGGCATTACATTTCATTTGATACATACTGTGAATCCGGATAATCATAATTTGTAGGAGGAAAGTGCCCTATTCCAACAGATGTGATTTACCTTGCTATATGGAGAGTTTGTATTCTTGCAGCACTACCTGAAGGGAGAAAGGATGAATTTATACTTCATAATCTACCTAATATGATGACTAAGGGCATAAAGACAGAACACTGTCTGAATGAGAGAGTTGCAGCTGTAGCTAAATGTGGACAGGAAATCAGACTGAAGTTCCCAGAGGAGGCAAGTAGCTTTGAAATTATATAATTTGTGACTTGATATAATTATTTGTTGTAGTTTTTAGGAAATCTTTCATTTTTACCTTTGGCATCCTCAGGATGCTAGCATTATGGGCCTCAACCTGCAGTGCGCTAAGAGCTTTGTGTGAGGTGCTGAGAGCGTCACCTCATGTTGAAGCCAATGGGAATTGACATCTCCTACTGCAGCACAGGAGGCACTCAACATTTTGCAGGATAAGACTGTGTAAGAGCAAGGATTTTGCCACTCTGTGTGGCCCTGTGTGAGGCAGCACCATTCAGGCAAGCTGCTTCTTTTGTTACAGCTACCTGCTAGTGTGCACTTCAGAGGCTCAGACCGATGGTATTGGCTCTTGTCCTCCAACAGAAGGAAAACAGATACATGTTCTTCTGTGATTTGTTTTATTTATATTGCTTCTGAATTTATAGGGCCAAGACTTTCAGAGGGAATTGTGTTTATCATCACATATGCATACACAACTGTACACACAAATTAACACAGACAGACCATATGGTGCTTTCTAGTTCTCAGTCTCCTACACTAACTAAACAGCCTGTCCTACCTAAAGTAACCACACAGAATCTCAATAGTCTTCCAAACGGAGTAGAGAAAGCCCCATCACTTGTGACATTTAAAACTAGCCTGGGTGAAGGTGCCACATGGGTAAGCAAATTTCTTCTGGCAGCCTCGTTAACATGCCTCAGTCCTGAGCCAGTGGAACCATTGAGAGAGGTCTCCATGGCATCCAAACCATGGCAGCAGGGATACCAAAGTAATGGCAGTTGTACTAATGATAGTAGACGTTGTGATGTGACCACTGATCCATTGGCAATTGGATGAGACCACCAACTCGAAATGAAGCTTAGGGCTATGTTCTGCTCCCAGAGACATCTAGGGTCAGGGCATTATTAGGTAAGAAGCACTGACAGAACTGCCAGCCAGCTATAGGAAGCTGTTAGTGCCTTAAAGTCTATTGCCTTCCCTTTACCATTCCACCTTCTTCTATAGGTAACAGTATTACGTGTCTGAGACTTAAATGTAATAATAATTCCCATTTAGGAGAGACAATCAGGAATCATGTCTGTAGCTAAGTATCGATAAGAAACAGTGCTGCAAAACTCGAATAAAACACAGTCCCCAGCAAACTGCAATCCATTTGTTTCTCTTCCAGGGGAAAAAAACGAAACAAGTTAAACAAGAGAGGAATGTTTAGTTTCCAGGGGACAAGGACCCAGCTGAAGAGGTGCAATAACAACTAAGGCCTGCTTTTGTCATCAGGTACGCATTCCTTTCTTTGAATACGAAAATAAATAAGTAAATAAATAAATAAATGAAGAGGGCTTCTGTTGGTGTGTTGATATAGTTGCACAGCAAGGGCAGAGCCCAGCTCTCTGTTTTCTCTCACAACACTCAGGCACAATGGTGTCCTTATTACAGGGAGCCTAAATAAATAATACAGCTGGCAGACATAAGAAAGAGAAGGAGCATTACAATATTAAGTTCTAAAACCAGAATGGGGGACCTTTTCCTACTGAACAAACAAGACTTAGCCCAGTATGACTGAGAAACCCATCAACTTAGACAATGGTCTGATCTAGCAATTCTTTCAAAGGCAAAAATTGCATTGTCCCAATAGGGTTACACCAATTACCCCAGCTGAGGATCTGGCCCATTTGCTTGAATCCAGGGTACTGACTGAAAGCAGAAGTTACTTACCTTATGTATGTTTTTGTTGGTGCTTCCTTGACTGCAGTGGAAGTTTTGTTTGTACAAAGACGGCAGTATCTGGCCCAATCTCTCTCTCTTGAATGCAGATCTGACTCATTAATCTTCTGAGGACTGCAGGCATATCTTCACATTCTGCTAAGCATTCATTTGGCTGGTAGTCTGGAAAATACCAGTTAATCATTTAAAGTTTGGAATCTCTCTGAACTTCAGAAGACATTGGGAGGGCAGAACAACATATAAATCCATTAAATTCCCCACTTGTCATCTTTGTGACCCTGACCTTTAAAATGGGATTTTATGTGTTTAACATTTATATTTTACTAGGAACAATTTCTTTTTACAAACTAAAAATTTCACTGTCAGCCAAGTGCCTTAGCCAGTAAGAGTTTGGGGTGTGGAAGAAATACAAGATTAAGTCCCAAGAACATTAACACGTGGATGGTAAAGTTATAAAGAATGAGGAATAAATAATATTAACAGAAAAACAAGAGACATAAGGATTTGACTTTTATGGACATTATTTCTTACATGTCCAAAATGTAAGACGCGTTCTAACTGGTTTACTGTATTTTTAATTTCATAACTTAATATGTCTGAGACTAATTATATTAACAAGAGAAGGAACACTACAGTTCTCTAAAAGCAGCAAAGAATCCTGTGGCACCTTATAGACTAACAGACGTTTTGGAGGATGAGCTTTCGTGGGTGAATACCCACTTCTTCAGATGCCTGTATGGATGTATTCACCCACGAAAGCTCATGCTCCAAAACGTCTGTTAGTCTATAAGGTGCCACAGGATTCTTTGCTGCTTTTACAGATCCAGACTAACACGGCTACCCCTCTGATACTACAGTTCTCTAGGAGATAGATGGGGAAATTAAAGTTGAAAGCCTTACTTACTTTCTCATGTAATAACAGACATAATGACTGAAGATTTTACATCCAATTGACACGCCTGGCTAAACTTGTAAGTGTTATCAATTAAGTGGAAAGAAACAAGATGGATTTGATCAGATTTAGTCCAACTATCTTTTGTGGAGGTTTACGTTTAATACATTTCAGGCAAAATTTCCAATGAACACTTGAAAAACGACCTGAGATTAAAAGCGATATCCAAATAATTAAATGAATTTATACATTTTAAAATGTAAAATTTGGCAAGGACATCCATTAGCAGGAACAACTTGAGGTTTTTACATGTGCACATGGATAAATATAATAAAAATCATACTTTGTACTTAAACAGCACTAATCTATATACCTTAGAGCACTTATATTACATAGAGAAATCTAAATTCAGAGTTATAAAATAATTTGTCCAAATGCAGACAGTGAGTCCATGGCAAATCTGGAAATAGACTGCATGCCTTCTAACTCCCAATCCCATGTCCTGCCTACATTGTTTCCTCCTAGACCAGGTTACTATGTTGCATGCATATTTTGTAACAACATTTTCAGAGGTCCATTAAAAATAAGCCCCAAATCTTCAGACTCAAGAGACGTAAGACAGAGGCACTCAAATCCATATTTATTTACCTAAATAGAGGGTTTTCAGAGATGCTGGGCAAACTCCCACTGAAATGCTATTGAAGCACTGTGAAAAGTCACACCATGTATTAGGTGCCTTAATATGGAGTTAGGTGCCTAATTATATATCCTGTGTCTGTGGAAGGGCTTCCATATGTCTTCCACATTCTATGGCATGAGGTCTGCCATTTGGAATATGAGAACAGCTGGGGAGAGAGGAAGGGTTGAGGAGGAATAGATACATCATTGAATCATTCTCTCCCATGTAATTCTAGGCTTGGTTATGTCTCTGCATCTGTCTGCTGTGTGTGATTCCTCATCCCCTGCTGGAAAACACCACATGACTGCAACAGGAGCCAGTCTGACTGAGTAGCAGATGCTACTTGTAGAAAAAATAACATTCTCTGGCTCAAACAGCTTATTTTATCACGATATTTTGAGCTAGTCTCACAAGACTTTGGCCAAAACTATGGAAATCAGCATTGATAAAATATACCTGGACTTCTCTAAGTCACATGACTAGGTGCTGCATGATATTTTGATTAAAAGTCTAGAATAATACAAAATAAACATGGCACACATTGAATAGATTCAAAACTGGCTAATCGCTAGGTCCCAAAACGTAGTTGTAAAGGGGATTCATCACAGTGTTTCTAATGGGGTCCCACAGGAAGGAATTGGTTTTTGGTCCTACGCTTTTTAACATTTTTATCAGTGGCCTGGAAGAAAAACATAAAATATCACTGACGAATGGACACAAAAATTGGGTGAGTGGTAAATAATGAACAAGATGGGACACAGTTACAGAGCAATCTTGATTGCTTGGTAAACTGGGCACAAGCAAACAATTTGTGTTTTAATATAGGTAAATGTAAATTATACATCTAGGAACAAAGAACATAGGTCATTCTTACAAGATGGGGGACTCTATCCTGGACGGAGTGACTCTGAAAAAGATTTGAAGGTCATTGTGGACAATTAGCTGAACATGAGCTTCTGATGCAACAAATGGCAAGTGAGATCCTTGGATGCATAAACAGGGAAATCTTAATAGGCAGAGAGGTTGTTTTACATCTGTTTTTGGCACTGGTGCAACCGCTGCTAAAATATTGTGTCCAGTTCTGGTGTCCACTATTCAAGAAGGATGTGGATAAATAGGAGAGGGTTCAGAGAAGAGCTGCAAGAATGACTGAAGGACTAGAAAACCTGCCTTATAGTGATAGACTCAAGGAAAGAAGGTTAAAAGATGACTTGATCACAGTCTACAAACACCTACATGGGGAACAAATATTTAATAATGGGCTCTTCAGTCTAGCATAGAAAGGTATAACAGGATTCATTGCCTGTAAGCTGAAGCTAGACAAATTCAGACTGGATATAATGCATACATTTTTAATAGTGAGGGTAATTAACGGTTGGAACAATTTACCAGATTCATGGTGGATTTTCTATCACACACAATTTTTAAACCAAGATTTTAAAAAATAAAATAAAATGCTTAGTTCCAAAGGAATTAGTTTTCGGAAGTTCTATGGCCTGTGTTATACAGAAGATCAGACTAGATGAGCACAGTGGTCCCTTCTAGTCTTGGAATCTATGAAACTGGGTTACATTTAGGGCAATCACAGTGTTGTGAACAAAAGAGATTAAAGAGATTTTTATCTGTTCTTACAAAGAAAAGATAAATATCTGTCACTTTCTTCTAGGGGGAAATGAAAGTGGTTTGCTATCTGTCACCCCTTCTATCTTTTGTCTCTCTGCTGAGGCTGACCAAATTAAAACCCTGTTTTTATAGTGGCTTTTCCTAATTCCCTGTCCATCCAGTCTTTGTTCATAAAAGTATGCTGAACACTTGGGACAAAGTTCTCCTTTCAGAACATTCTTAGTACCTTTTCCAGACCCAAAGAAGAGCTCTGGGTAAGCATAAAAACATGTCTCTCTGACCAACAAAAGTTGGACCAGTAAAAGATAGTACCTTACCCACATGTCTCTCTAAATTACATATACACACGCATTTGCAAGAACACACAAACTCGGGCTGTTGCCAGGGTCCACGGCAGAGTGCTACCCTGAATAGCTGCATAGCTGACTACCCTGAAAACATGCAGAGATCTGACTCTACAGGGCCTCTAGCAAGAATCATGGAAAGGTTAATGAGGGATAGTACACATTCTTACGCAGCAATACTCACCACCCTATGGCCTCTGCACATAGACTCCCAAGCATTTGACTTCTACTCTCAGAGGAAGAAATTGCACTAGGGAACATGTTATGCAGAAGGTCAGACTAGATGATCTAATGGTCCCAATGAATCTATGGTGGAGCTTGTAAGAGAACAGGGGGCTTGGCCTTTACAGGTTCAGATAGACTCTAATCTTTTGGATGGATGTATTTCTGCAGGCTGTTTGCAGCCAGAATTTGGACTTTTTTAGCAGCACAACCTAGGCATGTTTGGCACCCATTTAGGCAGAATCACACCTGTTTTCAGAATGTGGCCCATAATGTAATTTTCATTCTATGAACTCCAAATGAAGTCCAAGCATGGAAGAAGTGCAGACATCCACCTTGTGGCTAAGAGATCTATATGTGGATCAGAGCGGAGCCTTCACATTGCAATTGAATTGTCTTACAAAGAGTCATGTAAAATGGCCTTCTTCAGCAGCAGAGAGGGATTTGAAGAAGGGAAAGTATGGACAGGTGCAAATTGAACATTTGCCATTAGCGGAAAGACCACACTATTTGTGGATTAGACAAAAACACGAATAGTATGAGCTCAGCTGATCTTTAATTGGAAGGGCCCTTAAACATAAATCTCCCAGTAATGTGGAATATGTGCATACTGCTATTGTGGGGAATTAGTAGAGAAGATCTTTTAGACTCAATGAAACAAATATTCCTGGTGCAAGCTGAGTAGTTAGTTTTTGAAATTCTCATTTGGCATGCAGTATAGCAGAGAGTTTATGTTCTCTTGAGATATCACACAGCTGATGTTCTGAGCATGCCAAAGTGGGGTGGGTACCACATACCATAGTCTGGATGAGCCTCCTTATCAGACCAAGTGAGTATTGGCAATATTGTTTCCTTAAAAGATTTACAAAGGTGAAGAGCCATTGAGGTCAGTCTGGAAAATTTAGAAATGGGTTATTTCTCAGAAGCCCTGTTTGTTCAATGGGATAATGTCAATGATGTACCAAGCAGCACAGAATCTTTAATTCTTGTTTCTTTGCAAAATACGCTCTTAACTGGGTCATGCTGGCTAGTAGCATTTTAGACAGCAAAACATTGATCAGTTGCAATAAAACTGAATCAAAAACCCCTCAAACACCACACACTTAGACAGCAGTCAGAAATCCATACTCAAATTTTACAGATTAAGCATATGCTTATAATGGACCAAGCCAGTTAGGATTTCTTGGCTTGTAACATAGTGGCTAATTTTCTTCATCTTATCGTTGTCATCAAAGGGTAGTTCTTTCAATGCCCGGGGGGTGGGGAGAGAGGAGGGAATGCAGGGAGAGGGAAGGTCACATTTTAAATTAATTTCAAACAAATCTGCAACAATGGAATGCATGTGGTCAAGTTAACCTAATTTGTGTATGAGAGAAAAATGAGGTATCAGTAATATAATGCCATATGCATGGTCTTACACTGTGTGCCATACAGAATTTATATTTTCTGTCTTATGATATCACCCAAGAGTATATATAGAACTGAACTGGGGCATTATATAAAAAATAGCATTTAATTTTTTTAATTGTTTATTTGTAATTCTAGATTGATTTGGACTGAATGACAATGACAGCTTGTAACTTAAAATAGTGGGCCAGATCCAGGGCTGGTGCAAATAGATGTAACTCCATTGACTTCCAGTTTACACCACTGAGGATCTGGCCCAATGCTCAACATATGGAACTATTCAGTGCCAAAAATTCAAACACTTTGTGGACATAACATTACCATCCTGCTGCCAGTTAAGGATTTTCCAGACCACCAAAAAAAGTGTGCTGATCAGGCTATTTATAAAGCACTGGACCATGTTAATTTATTTTTTAAAAATACAGATGGCTTTTGCCACAACAAAATTAACATTTCATTGTTCTGGTTTTGTTTATTTAAACTTTTTATTACGGCAAAGTTATAATACAATGTTTAAATATTCAGTGTAGTATGTTCTTATTCAGGATCAAGTTAGGTACAGAGAACCTGACTAAGGATTCTGGCCTGCTGGCTGGGGAGCCCTCCTCCTTGAAGTATGGCAGAAAGGGTGACCACAGTTCTAAATAACTATGTAAGTCTGAGGTTCTACTGGACACCTTGGGGATGGTGGTTGTCTAACTCTGAAATGTCTGTAACTCTGAACAAGACATTATGGACTTCAGCCGTGGGGGCAGGACGGGGAGGGGTGTCAAGGTTTGTGACCCCTCCAAAGCACCAGGACTCAGCTTTAGATCTTGGGGAAGTGCTGGTGCTCAGGGCTTCAGCTCCATGGCTCCGTTCCTGGCTTCTGCCTCATGAGGGGTGCCAGGGTTCAGGGCTTCAGTCCCATAGCTCCATTCCAGGCTGAAGCCCCATGTGGGGCACTGGGACTCCCCATGGATCTGCTCACAATTTCAGTGGGAGGCACTGGAGCCTGGAGATTTAGCTTTGAGAGGAGTGCTAGGGCTGAAACCAGCGTTCTCCTTGTAGCTAAAGCCCTGAGCCCGGCGTCCCCCACAGCGCTAAAGCCAGGAAAGGAGCCACAGGGCTGAAGCCCCGAGTCTGTGGAGCTAAAGCTCTGAGCCGTGGTGCTCCCAAGGGTCAGAAGCCCTGAGGATCCTGAGCCCCACCCCCTGCCTGCAGTCCTGCCCCCCTTCTGCAGCTGCAGTCCTAACCTCTCCCCACCAGCTGAAACTTTGAGCCCCAGGGCCACAGGAACTAGCTTCCTACAGGCCCCAGGGGTGCTCAACCCCAGCTCCACCCCAGGCCCTGCCCCCCACTTGACCCCTTCTCCCCCTCCCACTACAACCCCACCCACCTCTTCCCCCCCCACAAGTGCACCCTGTCCCCATTCTTCCCCCGAGTGCCTCCTGCACACCACGGAACAGCTGATCATGACAGGCAGGAGGCACTGGGGGCAGGGGCGTCAGCTGGCTGCTGATAGGGGCTGAGCACCCACCATTTTTTTCCTCGTGGGTCTTCCAGCCCCGGTGCCCCCATGGAGTCAGTGCCTGTGCCCAAGGCTAAACCCCCGAGGCAGTAAAGTCTTTGTGTGTGTGTGTCTGTCTATCTGCCTCCACTGCTGCCTGATTACTTCCAATTCCAGAGGATGTCTGGTTGACCGGAAAATCCATAACTCTGGTGTTCATATCAGAGTACTTGGTGTGAAATCTTTTCAATTACAAAGACAGTCCACATTTCACATTATACCACACTTCCATAGGAGAAGGGGTTACATGTTTCCAGTAATCATAGAAACATAGGGCTGAAAGGGACCTCAAAAGGTCAGCTAGTCCAGACCCCTGACTGAAGAAGGATTAAGTACACCTAGACCATCTGTGACAGGTGCCTGTCTAACCTGTTCTTAAAAATTTCCAGTGATGGGGATTCTACAACCTCCCTTGTAAGTCTGTCCCAGATCTTAACTATCCTTGTAGTTAGAAAATGTTCCCTACGTTCTAATCTAAATCTCCCTTGCTGCAGAATGAGCCAACTACTTCTTGTCCTTCCTTCAGTGGACATGGAGAATAATTGATTGCCATCCTCTGTATAACAACTCTTAACATATTTGAAGACTTATCAGGTCTCCCCTCAGTCTTCTTTTCTCAAGACGAAATACGCCCAGTTTTTTAACCTTTGAAGATGTATATTCCCTTTCCCATATAGAGACCCACTCATCCAGATCAATTTCTTTGTCCTAATCCCTCTCTGATCATTTCATCTGCGTTGTTTTCTTATCAATATCCTTTTCAATCAAAATTGTAATTATGTAAGTTCTAGCTAACTCAACTGTGATTAAAGTTCTAGACAGAACTACCTCATATCCAGAGTTTATTATAAAATATTTAATTTGTAAATATTGAAAATATGGGATCTTTATATTGTTTACATTATTACATACCTCCTGGTATGATTTCAAATCAGGACCCAGGAACAGCTGTCTGAATTGAGTAATTTCACTCTCAGCTCTTGACCAGAGCTCATAGAGTAGTAGTCACTGATATTTCCTAGAGAGAAATTTCTGATTGTTAATGCAAGTAGCTAAAAGAGAGGGCTTTGGTGACAGGAATTTAGAAAATTTGTCCAAAGCAACTAAAATGGCCTGGATGAATGAGTGACTTTTTATTTTTGGTGAGTTAAAAAGAAATGTAACTCAACAGTTAGTACAAATAACTATAACTGGACCTCAGTCACGTTCATGATCTACTGCTAACCCAATGGGTCACATCTTTTAATTGTGATTCATAATATAATGAAATAATAATATGCCAAATTAGGGAAAGCTAGTCTACCCCACTTTGTAGGCGTATAGAAAACTTTAGAACTTTATGTTCCATATTAATTTTAATAGCACATCCTGCCATGTTTAATGTCATGTCACAGATACAAACAGGAATGCATTGAATCAAAAACAGTAATTTTGTGTGGACATTAATCTTTACTGTATCTACCTTACAGAGCCAAGAAATTTGATATTTGTTCCATTCCTCCAAGTCTTATTATTTTATTCCACATTGGAGGGTAATTTGCATTTAAAAGATTTTATAGGCCCGATCCAAAAGCCCACTGCAGTCAATGGCTGTCTTTCAATGGACTTGGATAGGCTTTGGATCAGGCCCTAAATCAGCCAGGAGGAAATGGAGAGGAAATATCCAAAGCAATTCATCTTTCACATACTATTGAAACTAACGTATTAGAGTATTTTCAAGAAAGTTTTACATTTCTACTGATTCTACTGTATAAATGGTGATGAAAAATGAGCAAAGAATTCTGATGAACCGAAGAAGGTCAGCAGACAGGGAATGTAGGTCTCCTTAATCATATGGTGCCCTGCTACTATAATAAATTCTAGACATTGGAATTAGTATTTTTGCCTTTCCCTTAAAGGCTCAGATCTTACACAGCTGTAAACTGGCATGATTCCATTAATTTCAAAAGCTGATTTATACCAGCTGAGGATCCAGCTAAACTCTACTGGTGAACAAATTCAAACATTATTGAAAAGTTTATAAAGGCACTGCTTACAAATAAGGGAAAAAAGGAGTTATGTTATTATTTTAAAGGCCTGAAAAGTTTTCATTATGTTAACAGCAGCTCTTCCCCCACCTCCAGGGCCTTAAATTAGAAATTTGGGTCTTGTCTCCCTTGGAAGACTCTATGGCTAATTGGAGAAACAATGAAATTATGACATCAAAATACTAAAGAAGTGAAACCCAGTCACACAAATTGGAAACTGTTTTTTATTAAGATTGTTTAAAATGTGTGAGGGATGATTAGAATTGAAAGTAATTATATTTCTAACCCAGGCTTTTCTTTTGCAGGTCACTTTTAAAGATACTGAGCATGCTCACTGAGGATGGACTCTTCAGAGATTTTAGCTGCTAAAAATTATAGAAGTCTCTGAGTACATGCAAACTTGCAATTTTCCAAAGACTTATAGCTTGGCCAATTTGGGCAGATTTTCACAAGGGACAGCAAAAAGCACACCCCTGCGATAAAGGCCACTCCCTGGGGAATTTCAACTTTCTGTTCCAAGGCATGGGATCACTAGAGCTGTTCAAATAAAAAGGTATCTGAATTTTTTAAACAGAGGCAAAACAAAATATTTTTCCCTAGCCTCTTTCTCTGAAACTATTGAGCCATTTTGGCTGAATTTAAAAAAAAAAAAATAATCAGCCTGAGGCAGACACAAGGCATGGAAAATTTCAGCCTCAACGGTTAACATTTGGCAAAGCTGTAAGCAAATGAAGACAGGGTCTTCTAATGGGAGGTATCAGGCAACCTTAACAATAGGAGGCATGACCAACCCAGCCTATAATTCTGCCTATTGTGGGCTAGATTCCGATACCCTTACTTAGTGAGGCCACTGGTGGATTTAAAGTGTTACTCAGCATAAGATAGATATCAGGATCTGGCCCTCTGCATGTTGTGACTTGTACCTAAACACCAACTAATGCAAAATGACAGCCTCAGTATGCAAAATATTCATAACAAGAGTCTTGAGTCTATAGGTTTTGCATTTTGCCCTCAATTTTTGTAAATATGGTCAGTTTTATGAAAGACCTGTGCAAGCTTGTGTGTCATTTCACTTGAAACCAGGACCACTTCTAAGTGGGAGAAAAAAATCCACTTTCACTCAAAATGGATCTCTCTTTAAAAATGTCTTGGTACATATTTTTTAAAGTTTGAATTTCAATATTTTGTTTTGACATTAAGTTTCGCATCAACATGCACAACCTTTTGAAATTCTGGGTAGTTTCTTTCTTTTTAAATTACCAGTGTGTGAAAAAAAATGGCAAAGGACAAAATAACCTGCAGCTCTATTATGACTTGTTTTCTGCAATATCTTGTGAAGAAATATTTGTTGTTGTTTCCACACAGCTCTGCTCAATCCCTGCAATACTGGCATAAAATGCTGCTATAGAGAGTTATTTCTGAGATAAGCATCTTGTTAACGGGTTTCTGCACAACAGGAACAGAAATTTCAAGGCCATTATTACCCCCATGATTTTTACAGGAAATAATTGTGTAGATCAAGACCTTGAAACAAATAATAAAGGTTCAAATCAGCTACTGAAAGGAGCATATAAATAAAACCACATTAACATATTGGCTAAGCAGCAGAGTCGTATAATTCCAGCACATTCTGAACTATAAAAGGATTATTTTCGCTTATAAAATATAATCTCACTATATAAATGTCATTTTTCTAAAACCTCCTCTGTTAAGAGACAATATTACATTTTCTGATAGTACAATTACTCGTTTAATACTGCAAAACTGATCAAAAGGCAATGCCCAGGAAACAAACACACACCGTTCCCTCCCCTCACCCCTGCCTTTTTTATTTCAGTTATAGTTGTTGACAATAGGGGATGAGGAACTGTGTTTATAATTCACATTCAACAGGTTGGCTTAAAATATCGATTCTTCCAAACATTCTGAAGGATCATTGAACTTTACATTATTTCATTACACCGATGGCCTTTCTCCCACCTCGCTCCAGCATCACTCTGTAGCTTTCCATTCACCGTCACAAAGGCAAGTGCACACACATTTACAGCAATTAGAGCCAATCCGTGTCATTCATATAGCTGGGGCATCAGCATGAGCATCATCAAATCAGCATCCGGCTTTGTCAACAATGACTGCAAAAAAAACACAACAGCCCGGAACCCTGGCCGCAACCAACCATAATTACCTGCATCCCACTACTTGACCGGTCTCCCTTTGTGCTTCCCGTGAACGAGCTTGTCTTGTCCACTAACTACTGCACACAAGCTGTTTCCCTTGCGGTGCCAGCACGCAGCAGAGGCTTTGCTATTATTCCTTTCCACAGACACAGGCAGTCCAGAAGGAACTCTTTCCTTAGTCTCAGCCACAGATGAAACTCCCAGTTTCTGGAGTTCCCCTAGCTTCTTTTAGACTGTAAAGGTAACTGGGAGAGCTCCCTGTCCAATCAGATGAAAGGAGGTGGGGTTAGAATAATAAACCTGAAGCTCTGGCGTCAGAGCAGAAACATTTCAACATGACCCAGATCTCCTCGTGCAAAAGGGGGGGAAGAAAACACCAGCCAACACTGGGCAAAAGAATAACAGGCAGTTTTTGCCACTGCTTACAGTACTAGTCAAGACTGAGCTGGCAGTTAGAAGATACAAGGTACAGAAAAGGGCATCTAGGACAGGCACGTATTCATAACACCTTCGCTGCAGAGAGGGGGCAGAGCTAAAGGGGGGACGCTCATGTGATTTGTCTTTTACTTCAGAAGCTGAGCTGGATCCAAACTAAAATCCCCAGAACTGAATGCCCCAGACTTTAGCAAGGGATCTGAATTTTGTGGTCTAGACCTAGCTCTATTAAGACACTGTCTTTGCAGCATCCAATCCAAGCTTGTATCTTCCTACAGAGATTGCTTTCCTTTTGGAAGGTGGGCAGTTAAGGCTTAAAAGAGAAGCAGCCTCAGAATCCATAAGCTGTTCTGCTGCTCCACTTCCCTAAAAGTGGGAAAGGTTTTGTTTGTTTGTTTGTTTGTTTTAAAGTCAGCTACAGATGATGCTATGGAAACTCTCATAGATTTATTACTTCACTGACTGTTTGAAGTTACCAATAGGAAATTTTTAATATTTAACTGCAGCTTGCATTGATCTTACAGATGTGAGATACACCACAAAGCCAATGGCAGAATTGCTGGATTTATCCTCAGATTTGTTATCCTAGTAAGAGATAATAAGGCCCATGCTGAATGAAATCAGAACAGAAGAACTGTGACTCTCAGTCCTGATACTGCTATTAAGTAGTTGAGCATTTCCCTTTGCTCAAATGAAGGACTCTATTTTGGGAGCAGTGGGATCTGAACTTATGGCAGAATTTAAGGTAATAGGGAGCATCCCTTGAACACAAGCACATGGATTAGTTAGGGTAATACATATATTCTTAGCACATGAAAAACATTTAACATGAATTTACAACCAAGAACCAATTTTTATAACTGGAGTCTACAATAGAAATGCTGACAGACTAACAATATCATTAATGACTCCCAGTCCTAAATTCACTGGGAAAACCTAGAAGATTATTTAGTACAGTGGTTTTCAACCTGTGGTCCGTGGATCTCTGGGGGACTGCAGACTATGTCTAAGATTTCCAAAGGGGTCCACACCTCCATTTGAAATTGTTTAGGGGGCCACAAATGAAAAAAAGGTTGAAAACCACTGATTTAGTAGAACAGAAGAGTTGCATTGCATGGGTACCGTTCAAGGCTAGTGACATCTGAAAGTGAACAGGCAGAACTAGCACAAAGATGTCATTGGTGCCAATTCACAACAGTAGATAAACATCATACTGTGTCAGAATCAAAACACATACCCCGCGGAGCTTCCACTGATGTGCCCTGCTTGCAGCTTCTGTCACTCTTTTACAAATACACAATTGCTATATCCAAATAAAAGAACTGCTTTCCTTTTTGTGAGATACCTAGGGGGAAAAGCTCCCAGTCTGAGTCATCAGGGGTTGACAACAGGAAAACAAACTTATGTTGAAGTTAATGCAAGTGCTGAAGGAAAAGGTCACCAAGCACTACCAATTCCCAAGGAGTACAATGCTGCATCTTCCACTGGTGTCCTGTGAGAAGCAGAATAAACTCCCAGCACAACAGCAGGACCTGGCACAACTCCTTCTCCAGCAACTATGCTTAAACAAGGTGAATGAGTGCAATTCTAAACAATTCAAAAGGGCTCAACTTCCTCTGACATGCACATCTAATACGGGCCAAGTAACTGGGAGTCTTTGGTTAATGCACTAAGATTCAGTATTTAAGCGCAAACAGGTGAATTGAATGGGTATCTGCTTGAAATTTACTCAGAGTCCTCCTCTTCCACTAGGCTTTTACATAACACTGTAACGGAATCTTTGTGGACCATTCTCTACTTCTGTTGTTCCCAAGTTCTAGGCGGGAATACAGAGGGGATCTTTCCAGAGCACCACAGTACCCAGTGGGAGCACATTCACCTGTTCTGAGTATATCTAGGACTCCAAACAGAAATATTTGGTAGATAGAACTTTTACAAAATCTGTCTCACTCTATTACATTTTTAGTGCACACATGTGGAGGGACTAGCACATTTAACTAATGCCCGTTGAATGGATGAACTACAGAAATTCCACTTTAATAGAAGTGCCATTACACTAAAAGAATAACTTTATATGGGACTGGATGGCCAATAGTATTAGTAAATGTTCACAGAGCCTTCCACCCTAACTGTCCGGTTCAAATCAGTCTAAGGGTTGGTAATGACTGAAAGATGCTATGCTGTGTTATTCAGTGGCTTGTGTGAAATGAATCTGTGACCTCAATTTAGTTCCTAGTGGACAGGTGTCCATGTCACCACTAGTTGTTGGTCCTTGCAGACAAGCCAAGGAGTAAATGGGCCTGGAAATGTAACTTCTGTATCTTTTTATGCTTTTTAGTGTATGGGTCCCATGGGGATATGCAATCTAGAAATACTTTGAACAGTAATGGTTCCTCCAGGACAGGGATGCTTCAGGGAGCTGGAACTGCTGCAGTAGCTGTTGTGTGGATAGAGAACTGTTCTCTGCAGCTGTCAATCTGTTATTTTTCAGAAGCACTAAATTCTCTTTATTTTAAAATTAGTATCTGATTCCCAACACTGGAAGAGCGGTTAGATTTCATGTGATTTTTGCTTAAAATATAGCAGTCTAGTGAACTGCTTTACTGTGGAGTATCCCACAGTCTTCCTTAATGAATTTCAATAGTAAAGTAATGTGTAACTGAGATGTGAATTAAGCCCTTGATATTGACGAGCTCTAAAAATATATTTTGGAAACATACGTCCACTGCTGTAAAACTGGAGAGGTTTGGTAAAGACAACACACTTCTACCCATACTGCTATTGACAGTCTAGTGTCAGAGGACCAAGTTTCTTCTGGTTTTCAGTGACTGAAACTGCCAAGCACCTACTTGCTAATCATATATTTTCACAACAGGATAAAGTGAAACTCTTCCCATGCTATCACTTATTCCATCACTACTGAATCAACAAAACAATCAATTACTCTGTCCAAAGTGTCCACATGGTCATTTATTGTAAACGTTATTTTGCTCAGGAATTGACAGTAATTCTAGACAAAGCGACAGGAAGGCAATATGGGCTGAACACACAAATAGGCGCCAGAAATTCTGGAGTTCAATCCCAGCTTTGCACTAACTTGCTGTGCACCCTTTGGCAAGTCATTTTGCCTCCCTGTGTGCCACAATTTTTTCATATGTAAAGTGTGAAATAATAATAACCCACGATATTTCATGTATCTGTTAATATTTGTACAGAGCTTTCAATGATGTAAAGAGCCACAGGAGATACGTTTATATATGTGTGTAAATAACACAACAAATTAGAGGAAAGACTTCACTATTGATGAGTGGATCCTTATCCAATATAGAAGTGAGTAGAGTGTTAAACATGAAGAATTAACTTAAAATCTTATTTTTAATAAAATCTAAATATTAGTGATGAAAAAAGACTATTAGATCATTTAGACCCTGTAACTTTAAGCAGATATGTACAGGAAAGAAGAGATACTGGCTGTGAACAATGTAAATTCAACTGTGGCTACCTTATTCGTTAACATTTGAAAAATCTGTTAGGTAGCATCATATATAATTCTTTTAAAGCGTTGGGTAGCAAGTATTTAAGATTGACCCCTATGACCTCACTTTTTGCACTCAGTGACTTTATTTACCTGGGATAGTAACTAATTGCTCATATTTTAGTGGCCACAAAATCATGTTATTTCTGTAAACAAATAGAGCATCAAAATCTTTTGGTGTTTATGGTAACAACGAGCTGCCATAACAAAGAATATTTCTCCTTTTGTTTCTAAACACACTTTATTTCTAAATTTCTTTGGAAATTGCCACTGCTCACATCTGTATAGCAACAGCATGATTAAGACATTTGTGGAGATGTAGTAAGTTAAGCTTCTATAGACAATATTAATGGACTCTGCAGAAAGCACCTGACATTTCTTGTGTTTCAAAGTCCACTGAATCGGCTCAGTGAGCTAGAATTAAAACCCTTGTTTATCATGGCATAACATCTATACCTGTGACTAATGCTTTTGCTGTCTTGTGGAAACAAACAAACCTCAGTACCTAACTACGGGGCAAAACCACACATTCCTCAGTTCTCATTTACAGGAATTTAAAAGTTATTAGCAGAAGAACTTACTGACCAGTGTCGCTGGTGTGCTTCTTGATGAAAAAGGAAGACATGGTTCCTGTCCCAAGAATCTTTAATTTAATAATAGACAGAACAAAATATTTAAGATATATAATGCATTGGAAGACTGGATAACAGTCTAATAATGCTGTGGATTTTTTTTAAAGGGACATGATCGACTCTAATTTGGCTCAGATTTTGAGTTTTATTTAAAAAACTCCAACGCCCCAATATTACAAACACTTGTGCATATGTGTGGCTACTCATGTAAGTAGTCCCTTTTACTTCAATAGGACTACTCACTTGAACAAGAGTTAAGTAATGCATGACTGCTTGCAGGGAAAGGAATCCAGCTATTTACAAAACTTCAGTCCAGCAACATTGTTTCTATGACTGTTCAATTCCATTCTTTTAAAGAAACACACATTCCTCTGTTATGGTTACCATCCAAACTTTTCAACATTGCACTGGTGCAGGAAAACCAAAAACAGAAACTGACTAGATCAAAAGGGAAGCTCACTAGTCTATTATCATGGAAAACCTAAACAATGAGCATAAGTGGCAAAAAAGTATTTGAACTCTTTTTTTCAGTTTTAATAATCTAAGCTCGTTACTATCATAGTTAAGGATGTTTGCACCTGAACCTGCAAATATATAATATGGCCATAGTGCTTACTACCAGGTCTAGTTCCACTGACTTCAGTTGAATCACTCCTGATAAAAACAACATTAGTATAATAGATCTGTCTGCTGGATCAGACTCAGAGCGTTTTTTAAAAATATTTTTTTAACTTGAGAGTGACCCTTTAATATGGATAGACTTTGAGGAAGAAGCATGTTTCTTACAAGGAATATCAGCTTGCTCTGTTGGAACTAAAATTGTTATAACCCATAAATTCTACCCTTTTCCATTTTCTTTGTATTAAGAGCACATATCTTGCTTCACCTCCGTTTCTCACATCGCCTGGGTCAGATGCTGAAAGACTATTAAACTTAAGGGAGATGAAGGAAGTCTTCAATCCGGATGTCAGTGGGAGGAGAACATAGGCACTACAGTCTGTGATCCCTCTGGGGAGGGAAACTACTAGTTCTTAATCCTCATGAGTCACTCCCCTATAGTGATCGAATATTTAGATATGCATGGATCAGACTTTTAAAATACCTTGTATGTTATTCTATTGGTTTTAAGTTGACATATTTGTAAAGAGAAACTTTCAACTCAAAAGAGAAATTTTCAGAGCATATGTTGTAAACAAACCTTTCTTCTCCATGTTACTAATAACACAAGGATGAAAACAGAAAAAAATACATTTATTATTTTTTAAAAATAGTGTTTTTAAAAATCCTTTATTCTACAGGTCCAAAATTGTGTGGACCACATGCTGCTTATTTAATTTTTGCCTCTCTCTTATCTTGGGCAAAGAAAGTCATTTGTCAGTATAACTTTTGCTTATAATCAGTTTCACTTTCATGTTCTTTTTAGACACAAACCACATGTAACCACATTCAAGGGGTAAACTCTTGCACCCAGGCAGAACTCGATTGACCTCAGTGAGGCTCCATTGAATCTGCATGAGTGACAGGAGAATCAGGGCCCTTTCTTGCAAAAGCTGCAGGGCAATATTTCTTTCTTTAAATGAAGACAACTGATGAACTGGAAATTAAAAAAAAATAATAGTGGAAATATTTTTGTTGGGTTATTTTTGTTTAAAAAAAAACATGTTTTTACAAGATCTTAATCTTCCACTTACTGACAAAGTTAATTATAGTCTGCTAAAGCACTTCCCTCCATGTTTCAATTTTCTTCTCTTAGTAATTTAGTGCTCATGAATGTCATGTCTCCAGTAACTAATCATGCCCTTTCCAGTTAACTATAATGATGACTTTAGTTAGACAAGAACAATAGCAAAATGAACCATTAGCACAGGGAGAGATGTCCTTGCTTTCAAGATACATTTAGCCTCACGTATAATTTATTATTATTCTTATTGGTTCAGTCTCCAAATTCAGCTGCTTCCAGGTGACCAGTCTCTTTGAATCCTGCCTCCAGAATGTTGTAGGTATTTAGGTTGCAGTAACCACAGTCACAACAGATCTTAAGAGCTCCACACACCACAATAAAAAACGCTAATTAGCAGAGACTGAAGCCCTCTACATGTGCACAGAATGGCTATAACATAGTAGAGCACTGCTGCTGACCAATAGTTGACATTCTGTGCTGCACTTCTTACAGAATCTGCAGTTCTGTGGGAGAAAGTCCCCAGGCCATTTTGAGACTCTCTTTGCATCCTCTTTCCTGGGCTGTTCCAGGGACAAGTTGGGACAAAGTGGGGTTTATTCACCTTGTTATGTTGCATGTGAGTCTTACTGTCCTATACTGTGTGTACCTCAGTTTCCCTGTATATTGCACCAATGCTTAGGTGATGGGAATTGGGTGTGTGACTTTCGCTGAGGCCCTCGGGCAGGTGAGGCTCCCCAGCTCTACATGTAGGCAATAGCCGATGCCCTTCATAACCTGAGACCCAAGAGAGTGATGTGACAAGTGACTCTTTCCCTGTGAAGCGAGACAAAGGCCAGGAGGAGGAGCAACTGGCAGGTCAGAGGTGGGGTCGCTGGAAGCTGGGAGATTGCATTTTTTGGGACTGAGATGGGGGCGTCCAGGGCATCTGGCCTGGGGTCCCCCAAGATGGACTTGGCTGAAAGTCACTGATTTGTGTGCTAGCAAGTTCTGTTCTACGCTGTTTTCCTGTTGACTAATAAACCTTATGTTTTACGCTGGCTGAGAATCACTGCTGACTGCAGATATGGGGTGCAGGGCCCTTTGACTTCCCAGGAGCCCCTCTCAAGAAGATTCGCTACAGGAAGTGCACAGTGTGGAAGGGGATGCTGAATGCTCCGGGGTCAGATCCAGGAAGGTCGAAGGCCTGGAAACTTCTTGCCCTGGTGACAGTATGCTCAGAAAGAGGAGGCATGCTACCCCAAAGTCCTGACTGGCTCCATATGTAGTTCCAGAGCATCATCCAATGACTCCATGACACAAATGCAGCCCATTGGATAAAGTAGACAATGCAAGGGCTGCCCTAAATTATGTATGCCTCCTCAGGAAGCCATTAGCATGGCAACACTGCTGAGAATGCCCGTGATATTATGGGCCAGATTTTCAAAAAAGCTCAGCTCTCACTTGTGGGGGCTGAGGAGAGATGATGGCCAGACTGTCAAAAGAGTTCAGCCTAGTAGATGTATGCTTTTTAAAAATCAGGGAAGGGAGTTGCTGTACTCTAAGCACTTTTGAAAATCTAGTCCCACTTGTGGGTACTGAATACTTGAAAAAGTAATCCCCAGATCTTTTGAAAATCTAACTCCATGTGATCTAGACCTGTTATGAACATGGTTAGACAACACAATGGTTAAAATGTCAGCCGTTAGTTTGTATTCACTGTTGCTGCCATCAGTGGAGCTGCACCTTGGGTAGTGCATTGGTGGAAATTAGAACAAAGGTGACAGTGTAATCACACCATATGGTCCACTCAGTCCATGTCTTCTCCGTTAGGATTGCTAACAAAGAGGCCAGATAATATACATGGCTTTTGGTGACTGGGACACTTGACCACTGGAAAGGGCAACTTATTTCATCCTATAAAATAGTGCGCTAGCAGAGGTCTTTAGGAGCACAGGTCACCAAACAATGGCCATTTTCAAGGCACCTCTGACTAGGACTAGATTCACACCTGTAATTTAGGTATAGAAGCCTCTATAGCTCATTACTACTTCCTTGAGCCATCCAGTCCACCTGATACATATTTAAAACTGTAGATATCTTTTTAATCCCCTCTCATCTCACTGTGCAGTATATGTGTAAGACTATCTGAGATTTTACTAGGACCCACTATATACAATTATAGTAAAAGATTTATTATTACCTCAGCATCTAGAAGTTAAGAATTGTTGGAGTGGCTTGATGCTAGCATGTTGGTTGATGGATGCTATTTAAAAAATGTACGGAAATATAAACCAACCCACACAACAAAACTTTTAAATTTTAACTGACCTTAGAAGTTGCAGTGCTCTCCTCTTATCATAACCTAATCAGATGTGAGCAGGCAAAAGAAACAAGGTTACATTATTTGGGAATATAGATGGGTAGCTGAATATAATCCTAATCAGTTTTACAATTAACCTTCCAATCTGAGTGAAAGTACGCCAGCCTGACATTTTGTAAATTAACTAAGCTTTCTCTGAGCTAGCATTCCTTTCTTGGAACAGTGAGATAGGAAAGTTAACCAATGGGGTGACATTTCACCACACTACTGATAACATGGCTCTAATTAAAAACAACTGACAAGAAAGGAGATTCTCTCAGGTATTATCCTAATAAAATAAAAAAAATCCCAATTAGACATGTTCAGCAACAGGCAGCTCTCTACATTCCAGAGGTAATCAATAGTGCGCTAGCAGAGGTCTTTAGGAGCACATTCCATAGATAGCTGGTAGTGATTGAAAAACACCCTGCTTATTTAGATGCCTAGATTTCAGATTGGAGGTAGAAGGGCTTTACTTAGGGATTGGAAGGTAATCTAAGGGCACTATAAGCACAATTACTTTTCTATTCCATTTCTCTAAGACTGGTATTAGTGTCTGCAGAGAAGTGAACGGCAAGAAGCATGTTAACAGCAAATGATAGCTATAAATCAGTTCCTTTACACTTTAATTAATACCTCTATTGCACAATCAGGTAGTTAAGGGCAAAAAAACCTGTTTTTTTGTCAGAGAAAGGATTTTTTTAATTTTGTTTTTATTGTAATTTAAATGAAAAAAATTCTGTTTGGAGTTAAATATTTGCCTTCAGTATTTCCAGCTTAGGCATCACGGTGCTGAGCCAGGGCAGAAGAGTCCAAAAAGGAAACTGACTGGGAATAAAACTAAAATAGGTGACTTACAAAAAATAAATACTATCCATGGGGAAAAAGAAGTAAGATTTTGAACATTCATTTATTTTTAATTATCTCAGGTATTACTAGTGAGTTTTCTGTTTTATATTAAATATATTGGGCCAAGATCAGGCATGAGTTAAGTGGGTCATTGACTTCAGTGGAATTGCTCCCACCCCACCCATGTCTGCATTTGGCTCATTCATTATAAACTGACAGAAAAGTACAAGTCTTTTACAGTATATAGTGGAGTACCTTAGCTGTTTACAAAACACATTAAATATATTAAACTGTTTATTTTATTCCTGTTGATTTATATTAGTTGCCATAAACATGAGAACTACATTTTAAATAGCTTATTATACCATCCTATTACAAAATGAAACGTAGTTGGAAATATTTTTCCAGAATCTGCTCAGCTCAGTGAGAATCTCATGTAATGAGAGCTGAGCAGATTTTATGTGAACTTGCCTGAAGGTCCTGATCCAGTAGGTGTGCACAGATCTTTGGCTGAATGCCTATCTTTCCCAGCTTGTCAATCACTCTGGGGCTTAGTCAGGAGACAGTGTCTTGATACCTATCACAAGGCAGTAGTGCACAAGCTCAGGTGCCCAGAGTGAGGCTGTACATGCCAACAGGAAATAACGTTGGCACTGAGTTTGGGTGCCAATTGGGTTAGGCAGAAGCTGAGTGAGGTTTGTGGACCACAGTGGTGCCTAGAAACAGGAATAAGGTATCTAAATACCCTTGTGCAATGTGCATCCCACCCTAAATGCCAAAGATCACACAAGAAGTTAACAGGGTGAGTAGGGATAGGAATTCAGCCATTTCTAGATCTATGCTTTGAACACAGTGTGGCCACTTTTAGTCCCTCTCGTTACTAGTATACTATCACTACTTAGCTCACCAGAGAGATCTACCTATAGAAGGCATTCATACCATGCCCAGAGTGTACCAGAGCAGCTAAACATCAGATTTCAAATTAAAGAATTATTCATGAAGGACTCTTGTTTCCTGTTTCACCCAGTTACTCTGAACCTTTCCCTCTATTTCCTTCTTCTTCTCCTCTTATTCCCCGTTATCTCAGCTGTGGTACTGTAAGAAACCCAATTTCAGTCTTTCTGCAGGAACCTTTTTCTTACCAGCTCATTAAAAGATTATCATGGAGATTTTTTTTAACAGTTACCTTGGGGTGAGCATCATTATTGTGGTAAAAACATGTCTGAATGACACAGCTATGTTAGAATCACAAGTTGCTTTGGGACAGTAACTACAACCAGCCAGAATAAGTATTATTCAGCCATCATTTCTTGTGGTCCCTTCTGGAAGCTAGAGAGGATGAACATGCTAATTAATTAGCACCTTTCTATAATCAATAATGGCTTCCATGTGAAAGTGGGTAAGTTGTGAGAGTGAAGCACTTGTTTGCCTACATGTGCAAAGATTCTAGCCTGAACTCAAATGGCCACTTGGATTCACTCCCCAGCTGTAGGTCTCTCCCTCTGGTGTAATCAGAGACATGCTTCCTTCCCACTCACACCTGAAATATATTTAAGAGGCCAGGGTTGGTTCTTTTTCTCTTCTGTAATATAACCTGTCATGGGGATAGGGTTTTTCTGCTATGACCTCTAGCATCATGGTAATTCCCTGGAGAATCTTCATCTGTTTCTATTACTCTGTCAGGTTACTTTCTTCTGTTGCTCTGTGTTCCCCCAGCTCTAGGGATGAGGCAGTGTCTGAGAGGACCCCTGAGTTGTTGCTTGTTCCTGAGGATGAGTCCCCTGTGCTACCTCCAGTGTTGCTACTGCCACCAGGTGTAAGAAATGGCTATGCCCTCCTGCCACCCCTTCTCAAGGTACTGTCTGACCAGAGACCTCACAGTTGGGAAGGTGAGTCCCCAAGACTCCAACCAGATTCCAGAGCCCTTAGGTATATGAAGCGGCTATATAAGATGTCTGCCACAAAAGAAGGGATCCCAAAAGCCAACAAAAGTCACCTCTACAACACTGTCTGGCTCCTCACTCCATGTGCTGAGTGCAAGCACCACCCCAAGGACCAAATAAAAGGTAGGTGAGGAAAGGCCTGTGTTTGAGGGGAGGGGTAATTAAGAAGCTTTTTCCCCCTTTCCTTCAATGGGGTAGCCTAAAGACATTTCTATTCTCTACAGAGGTATAACTGTTAAATCTACTGAATGACTCTTCCCTTGTGTTGATGGGTTTTTCCATAATCTGCCTCTCCTTAAAGGGTGTTTAGGCCAGGCTTCTCCATAATTTAAGCCTTTGACCCTACATAATACCCACCTCTAAAGCTATCTTGAGTAAAGTAGGAAAAAAGAAATAATTAAAATCTGTTGGATGTCTTTTGTCCTTTTACTGACTTTTAGATTCTGCATTTTACAGTCAGCAAAATCTGCCTCAGTAATGAGATCTTATTAATGATGTGTTGGGATCCCATTACAAGAGGACTTTTCCACATTAGTCCACTGTTTCCACTGTAGTTTCTAACAGTGAAGAACCACTCCCTTTCCCCCACTTTATGAATATCCATATTTGGAAAGCATGACTTCTGATGAGTTAATTTCAGAGCTGACAAACTGATGCAGCTGGGAAGCTTCAAGGAGAAAACGATGGGGTGGGGTGGGTTGAAAGAGGTGGTCAGATTGCAAGACTGGCAACCAGCAATTCTTGACTTCTAATCCTACATATATGGCTGTGGACATGTTACTGCAACTCTGACTCAGGGTTTCTCCAGCCATTTAAAAAAAAAGTGTGGCTACAGATGTGAATCTTCACATTATATTTTAAGGCAGAGTGTTCTGTAAGATGAGATTTAATAAGTGATATTTATTATTATGACCTGTCTCAAACTGCAGCCAAACTATTGTTTTAGGTACATTGCTATCAAATCCCCTGTGTAGCATGGTATTGTAATGCTTAAAAGCAAAAACTAATTATGGGTGTGTCTCCTTTTTAAGATGTCTTCTATGTTATTATAGTGAGTTCAAGTTTAGCCACCTGAATAACTCTCAATCTCAATGTGCAGCTATACTCAAAAAAGCAAACCATTTTAGGTTTTAGTGGAATAGAGAATAATATGAAATATGAGCAGCTACATTAAATCGGTAAAGCCCTCACTTAGGGATACCAGTACTGTATAATATTCTATCTCAATAAATAAGGTTGCAGAATTAGAGGAGGTTCAGAGAAGGCTAACAATGATTAGTAGCATGGAAAAATGCTCCAAATGAAACAACTGGAATTCTTTATCTTAGAAAGCAGATAAATAAAAGGGGAACATGATAAAAGTATTAAATAACAAATGGTATAGAAAATATAGATCAGGAGCATCTGTCCTCCCTGTTTCATAATACAAGGACACAGTCAATGAAATTGAAAGATGGCAAATTCAAAGCTGACACAGGAAATACTTTTATATGCAATGCATAACCAGACTGCAACGCTCGTTATTACAAGATGTCATGGAGGTCAAGAATTTAGCAAAAGTCAGAGAGGGATTGGATAGCTATATGAACAAGAATATCCAGCGTTGTTTGTAGTTAATGAAGAAAAAATTGGAAGGGTTATAAAACCCCAAAGCCAAGGGGTTAGCTACAACAGGTTAAGATGACTTTCATGGAGGTAGATCTTCTCACATCTACTTATTTCAGGGTTTCTTGCACAGTCTTTCAGAGAGTTGCCAGGTCAGGATCAGAGACCCTTCAGAGGAATATTACCCCTATAAACCAGAGTTCTAACTCAGTAGGCAATTCCTGTCTCCCTGTGACTGACACTAAGGAAGGATATTGTCAACATCTTGTTTATATAGCTTCCTCCTCACCCACTAGTTTCTAATACTACTTAAAAGCCTGCAAAGATCTCTTTTTCTTTGCCATTGCTATCCTATTCAGTTTTGCAATTCTTCCTTCCTTAACCTAACAGAAACAGATTGTTGCCAGCCCCCTTTTTTATGAAGTATCACGAGTGTTGGCACAACTGTGTGAACAATGTGTGGAGCCAGCAGGTCAAGCCATCATTTGTTAGCTCCTCCAAAATGTTAATTTGTTTAGTTGTGGTGTGTTGTGTGGGGTTTTTTGTTTTGACAAATTGATGCATTTTCTTTAGAGTAATAAGATTTTGGAATCTTATTGGGAAGATCCCCTGCCAGGCTACCACATTTAAGTTCAATTGAATTTTGAGGTCTAAATTATTTTCCCCCTTTAATGACTTATTTCTGTTTTGATTATGCACATTAAGTGCTATTGAAAACTGTTTAATCTCTACAGAGATCTGTTTTCTTTTTCAGAAGACCTTCACTCAGTGGATCTGCTTTTCAATCTGGATCGTGTTACTGCGCTGGAGCATTTACTCAAGTCTGTCTTGCTCTATTCCTTTGACAGATCAGTTTTTAGTTCTTCTGCCATTACATGCACGTGCCACGTAGCTGTTAAGGAAAATGATCCTTCTGGTCAAGTGTGTCCTAATGTACTTCAGCCAATTACTTTTAATCTGCACTTTGAACTCAGAAGACACAAATGGATTGAGATTGATGTGACCTCTTTTCTTCAGCCTCTAATTGCCTCTAACAAGAGGAGTATCCATATAGCTGTGAATTTCACTTGTCTGAAAGATGATCAACACCACAACTCTAACCTGGGAAATTCCTTTAATATGGCATTGGTGCCCCCTTCTCTTCTCTTGTACCTAAATGACACCAGTGAGCAAGCTTATCGCAGGTGGCATAGAAGGAAAAATCCAATGTGGTCCAGATGGAGAAATAATCCACTTGCAGATTCCTTGGAAGAAATGGGAACAGAAAATATGCAGTATAAAAGGGCATCTCGCCACCGAAGAGATGAAGATGTGAAAGAGAACCCATCTGCTCCAACTTATAATTTGAGTGAATACTTCAAACAATTCCTGTTTCCTCAAAATGAATGTGAGCTTCACAACTTCCGACTAAGTTTTAGCCAACTGAAGTGGGACAAATGGATAATAGCACCACACAGATACAGCCCTCAATATTGCAAAGGTGACTGCCCAAGGGTGGTTGGGCATCGTTATGGGTCTCCTGTCCATACAATGGTACAGAACATCATATATGAGAAATTGGACTCCTCTGTTCCAAGGCCTTCTTGCATTCCTGCTGAATATAGCCCCTTGAGTGTCTTGACAATAGAGCCTGATGGTTCTATAGTCTACAAAGAATATGAAGATATGATAGCTACTAAATGTACTTGTCGGTAACATTTAAACACCACTTTACTGCTACTTATTTCAGAATATTTTTCCAATACTCTAAGCCATCTGTAGTCTTGACCAACTGAATGTCATAAGTGTAAGCAACTTCTATTAAATAGATATGCTAACAATTTAGCATGGAGTCAGTGGCAGGTATCTGCATAATGGCATCACTTATTTTTGTAGCCCCGTGTAACTAATTGGAAATATGAAATTAGAAATTTAAGGAAACTTTATTTAATTTCCTTTTATATGGAGAAATAATCCATAACTGAAATCCTGTACACTTTTATCAAAGATATAATTCTATTGTAAGCTTTAATGCTATGGATAAAAATAAGGGGAATAAATGCCTGTCAAGTCATGTCATTGGTGTGGTTCTTGTTCTGTCTTGCTTGCATCCAAAAGACACTTTATATTTTTGGCAAGTGTCTGAGCACAGAAGGAGGCTTTAGTATTTCTGACTTTCTCAATCACTCAATTTTTAAGTATGCTTTTAATGACTCAAACCAGTTCCCTCTCCTTTTTCTATGACAAAATTCAAGGTTATCTCTGATAAATGGACAACCTGTTTTGTCAAACTAAGGCTTTTTAGAGGTTGGTAAGTGAATATACTATTTATCTGGAGACATCCTAATTTTGTATCAGGAAGTCTAACTACATTTCTGGGCAGTAACTAGTAATATTCTCATTCAAACATTTTAAGAGAATTGTTTCTACAGTTAGCAGGAAAAATCACTCCCTTACTAATGGGTTATTTAAAACTGGCATTTAGTAACTTTTTTAATGCTGCTGCTTTTCTGTTATGGCCAGCTATGAACAAGAAATAACTATTCAGACTATGAACTAAACTTTAGAAGTAAAACCATACTTGGTATGATTTTAAATATACAGCATCCTGCTTGAAAAGAACATTTAAAAAAAAAACAATTTAGTCACTTTCTGCTGAAGTTAAATGTTACTTAAATACAGTAGAGTTATGAACTGACCAGTCATTACACACCTCATGTGGAACCAGAAGTATGCAATCAGGCAGTAGCAGAGACAAAGCAAGTACATTGTTAAACTAAAATAAGGGAAAGTTTAGAAAAAAAAAAAGAGAATTGATAAGGTGAAGAAATTTTTCTGTGCTCGTTTCATTTTAAATTAAGATGGTTAAAAGCACCATTTTTCTTCTGCCTAGTAAAGTTTCAAAGTTGAATTAAGTCAATGTTTGGTAGTAAACTTCAAAAGAACCATAATGTGGTGTTCAGAGTTAAACATTGCAGATACAAACCACCATTCCCGAGGCGTTCATAACTCTGAGGTTCTATGGTATGCATTGGTATTCCTAAACCTGAATACTCTCCCTCAAAAAAGGCCAGGCTTAATTGATTTAAAATTAAAGTTCAGAATATCAAATAACTTAATGTTCCCTACTCCTGTGGATCTCCAGAGCTAAATCTCTGGTCCTGCTACTATTCTAAGTATCTATTCCCATGAACTTCTGCTGTGAACATACTCTGTAATGGAAACCTGCCCCAAG
The DNA here is from genome assembly GCF_025201925.1 of Gopherus flavomarginatus. Taxonomy (NCBI): domain Eukaryota; kingdom Metazoa; phylum Chordata; order Testudines; family Testudinidae; genus Gopherus; species Gopherus flavomarginatus. The sequence continues at coordinate 15,698,213 of NC_066623.1, forward strand.
AGCTCTAGACAAGCAGCTACTGCACACAAGATTAGTTTGAAGTCATTTTAAGATTTAGAACAGATTTTTTTTATTTGCTCCTGTATCCCCCTTTCATCTGGTGTGGTTCCACAATGCCTTTCTAGCTCAAAGCTTGCTCCTTAAAAGTAGCTGTTTAAAATGACAATCATTAACTATAAAGAAACTCTTTTTACCATAAAAATACTCTAAAATCTGTGTTTTAGAATCCGGCCAGATAGATCTCAGTGCTGTGACAGAGTGAGCTAGAGCAGTAAATTTTGTGCTGGGAGCTGTGCAGTTCCAAATCTAAAGCATGAGGTGCATGTGATTTTTATGGACATGGGAGAGAAAATGGTAACTACCTAGAGACTACACCAAGGCAAGACATGTTCCATGTGTGTACTTACTATAATCATGAGTGTCTTTCTGGAAAACTAACCAACTGTTGTACATTGAGAACTTAAGAAATATGGACTGTTCAGCTGTCTTTAACCTGAGGCTTTTACAGCACTTCACAGCACAGCCTCTCAAGGAAGTATTACTGAGATTATAAACTCTTCTGGGCAGGAATGTCTTTCTATATGTTTTGACAGTGCCCATGACAATGCTGTCCTGGTTTCTGAGTGAGGCTCCCAGGTGCTACTGTAACACTAATCCACATGCTGTAGATGGGAAAACAGGCCCAAACAGATGAAGTGATTTAATCAAGTTGAGAGAGGAATTTGACTCTATGTAGTGAATTAAAGATCCTTACTTTACCTCTTCACTACACATATGTAATAACCTTAGTCCCAGATTTGGACCTTAGCGTCCAAAATATGGGGGTTAGCATGAAAACCTCCAAGCTTAGTTACCAGCTTGGACCTGGTACCTGCTGCCACCACCCAAAAAATTAGAGTGTTTTGGGGCACTCTGGTCCCTCTGAAAAACCTTCCCTGGGGACCCCAAGACCCAAATCCCTTGAGTCTCACAACAAAGGGAAATAATCCTTTTTCCCTTCCCCCCTCCAGATGCTCCTGGAGAGATACACAGACATAAGCTCTGTGAAACTACACAGAGTGACTCCCCCTCTCTGTTTCCAGTCCTGGAAGCAAAAAGTACTTTCCTATTCCCCCAGAGGGAATGCAAAGTCAGGCTAGCAATCCAACACACAAATCTCCCCTTGATTTCTTCCTCCCACCAATTCCCTGGTGAGTACAGACTCAATTTCCCTGAAGTAAAGAAAAAACTCCAACAGGTCTTAAAAGAAAGCTTTATATAAAAAGAAAGAAAAATAAGTACAAATGTTTTCTCTGTATTAAGATGATACAACACAGGGTCAATTGCTTAAAAGAATATTGAATAAACAGCCTTATTCAAAAAGAATACAAATCAAAGCACTCCAGCACTTATATTCATGCAAATACCAAAGAAAAGAAACCATATAACTTACTATCTGATCTCTTTGTCCTTACACTTAGAAACAGAAGACTAGAAAGTAGAACTACTTCTCCAAAGCTCAGAGCAAGCAGGCAGCCAGAAAACAAAGACAAAGACACTCAAATCCCTCCACCCAAAGTTGAAAAAATTCGGTTTCCTGATTGGTCCTCTGGTCAGGTGCTTCAGGTGAAAGAGACATTAACCCTTAGCTATCTGTTTATGACAACATAATGTAAAAAAGTCTTGCAAAATCCTAGTGATAAACTACAGTGTTTACGTAAAGCTTGACACAGCTATGGCCTCCTGAGGTATCCTACTTGCCAAAGTGGACAATCTGATGTTTTATAGGATGACTTAAACAAACCTTCATAATACAGCTAGTAAAGAGCCTGATGCTGTAGACTCTTGTGTGTGTGAAGTTACTGGGCTGAGTTGGGCAAATAAAAGATGATAGGAGCAAGTCCTAATTGTGCAATGGTGTAGCTGCTAGGATGGAGAATTCCAGCCTGATCCTTGCAACTGTTCATGTTACAGATTGAGACAGGAAAGCTGAGCAACCTCAGATTTTACTAACTGAAATGAAAACTTTATATATATAAATAACTATAACATTCAGCCCTAACATAAATTTTAACGATTAGAAAATGTGTATGCCAATATACCCCTGGATTCTATTTACTGACCTCTCAAGACTACAATAAATCAACAAAGTACTTTGCACACAATTTCAGACTGGTATGAATTTTGACTGTAAACTCCAATCTCTGGCCAGTATGACTCTTCAGTAGCAGTACAATATGCTGTCATGTAAGACAAACAAGCTTGATTCTTATACTTGGCTATTTTCACTGTCCTGCTCATCAGACTGGTTCTTCCATCCTCGGTGCCTGGGCCAGCAACAATCTTTCTGGATGAATCATGTGGTGTTGACAAACTTCTTAGTGAAGATGATGCAGGGCCTTTGTGGTAGGAAGGAAGCATTTGGAAGACACAAGAAACTTTACCCTCCAATTAAGGAAGAAATTCAGGAAACAGCTCAGTGGTTTGAGCATTGGTCTGCTCAACCCAGGGTTGTGAGTTCAATCCCTGAGGGGGCCATTTGGGGATTTAGTTGGGGATTGGTCCTGCTTTGAGAAGGGGGTTGGACTAGATGATCTCCTGAGGTCCCTTCCAACTCTAATAATCTATGATTCTATGAAACTCCCATAAAACAAGCAAAAGTAGGCTGAATGAACAAGACCTGTGTCAAATGCAAGATAAGGTTCTGGGGCTACCAGGTTAATTAACCAATTGGCTGTAGTAGCAGCAGGTGCTATTCCTGTACACCCCCACCCCCCAAATGCATGGATCAGTATGACCTATCTGGAGCAGGAGAGGGGCCTAGTACCTTGACCTCAGTATGGTGCTAAAGTCCCCAGCATGGTCACCCCACATCCCTGACTGCTCTCTACAAATAGCAAAAATAATTAATTCACTGAGAGATGGGGGGAGGGGCAGAGTAGCCTCAGGAGAGGTTATTCCTTGGGGATGAGGATAGTACCATAGAGACTGTGTGTGGGAGTAGCTCCCAATGGGGGAGGGCAGTGAGGGTGGGGCAGAGGGACCCTGGTAGACCCTGTGGGGTATTGAGGGGGGCAGAGACTATGAGACCCCATGGGAGTAGTGGGGAGGGACAAGACTATGCTGACGGTGGGGGACAGGAGGACTCTGGAGACCCCACAGGAATAAGTGGGGGGCAGAGGGACCATGGAGACCCCCATGGGGGCAGGGACGAGACTATGGTGACCCGTGGGAATAGTAGGGGGCAGAAGGACCCTGGAGACCCTGCAGAGGTAGTGGGGGGGGGGCGGAGACCATGGAGACCCTGCGGGTTCAGTAGCAGAGGGGTAGAAGGACCCTGGAGACCGCACAGGAATAGTGCGGGGCAGAGGGACCATGGAGACCCCCATGGGGGCAGTGGGGGCAAGGGAACCCTGCCCCTGGAGAGCCCGCGGGGGAAGGGGGGACAGTGGGACCCTGGAGACCCTACAGGAATAGTGCGGGGCAGAGGGACCATGGAGACCCCCACGGGGGCAGTGGGGGGAGGGGATCCCTGCCCCTGGAGACCCTGCGGGGGAAGGGGGGACAATGGGACCCTGGAGACCCTACAGGAATGGTGGGAGGCAGAGGGACCCTGGAGACCCCGCAGCGCTGGTGGGGGAACAGAGGAACCACAGCGGGGACTCGCGTAGAGGTCCCGCCCTCCCAGCCTGCAGGGGGCGCTGCCGCCTGCCCGTCCTCTCCGCCCCTACCTCGGGAGGCGGGGCCAGGCCGGGCGGTGAACCCGGAAGCGGAAAGGGGGCGCTGGCAGGACCACAAAGACGTGACCTCCGGGCGTCCGGGTGAGAGCGGAGCGGCCGGGGCCAGTCGTTCCTCCGCCGCGGGTGAGCGCGGCGCGGCTCCCAGGGCCTGCAGGCGGGGCCGTAGGGCTGAGCGGGCCGTTCGCGGCGGGCAGGTCTCCCCCCAGTCAGTTACTCCTCACGCCGGCGTGGCTCCCTCCGCCCCTCCCAGCCAGACCCCGTAACCCGGCCGGCCTGGTCCCCAGGGGCGCTGAAGTTTGACTCGGGGGTGGAAGTTGAAGTAACACCGCGTAGCGTCCTCTCTGCGCGGCTCAGCCCCACCCAGGTGCCTTGGTTCAAATCACCCCTTGGAAAGCCTCGATTGAAATCACTGATTTTAATCAGCGTTTCCATGCGCCCCTCAGACATTCTGTAGAGCAGGTGCATTCTCATTGGGAGCTATAATCCTCCAAACATGTTGACTTTCAACGTAAGTAGAGCCTTTACGGTATGTTTGGTGCAACTTTTTGCAACCTAGTGATGGTGTCTACACGATGGTGTCTCCTGGACTCAGGCTGGGTCCAAATGCTTGTGATGACTTCGCCAGTCACTTGCTCAGTAACACCATCTCTAAGTCTGCCACAGGATCAAGCCTTTTAATACAGTACACGACCTATTGTGCTGTATTTATAAAGCGTGATCTCATAACTTGGAATTTCATTCACTGATTCTTTATATTAAAAAGCATCCTGTAACTCAAGAGTTTTGGACAGAGGCTTGTGAGTGCAGCAAATTTTTATTTAAATGTTTTAAGAGATAATAGTAAGTTTAGGCCTTAACATATTTTGTATTAAGTTCAGATTTTGTTTTAAATGAATTTATTTTTGAGAAGAAAAACTATTTTTAAATGTTAAAAATCCAATTTTTTTATCATACAAATCATCAATTTGGATCCACCCTGAGGAATATTGTGTTTACAATCAGTCTCTCTCTATAGTAACTAGTACTTTGCTTTTGCAGTACAGGCAATTAAAAATGGGTCGCCATTTTGGAAACTTGGAAAGAGTGAGGCATGTGATCACTTATAGCTTGTCTCCATTCGAGCAGAAGGCATTCCCTAACTACTTCACCAAAGGAATTCCAAATCTATGGAGGCGATTTCGTTCACAGGTCTTCAGGGTAGCTCCTCGTAAGTCCTAATTCCTTTGCTTGAGTGAATTGTTTAAACTTCTGAACTGCCTTGTGTACCATATGTACTGCATTCACTAACAGCAGAGTTAAGTTAAAGATGCTGATTGGTGTCATTTCTGCATCTATATTTCAGATCTTTGATATTTTTAAAAAGCTTATAATCTTCCCCTGCCCACAAGCATGGAATTTCATGTTAAAACTTTTATAAGAAGATCTTAAACAAATTCAGGGAATGAAATCATCATCAAAACTACAAATGCATGAGACAATTTGTGGAGCAGGTATGCTACATAAAGGGAGATGAAAGAGAAAATGTTCTAGATATGGAGCCAGCAGCTGTCATGGGTGGATTTAAGTTCAGAGGAATGGGGTAAGAGCTGTCAGGAGGAATTCTTCATACATCATAGGGCCATCCTTAGTACACATAGGATTGCCTGCAAATCTAGGCATCCATAATAGGATGATGGCAGAGTGCAAATACTCATCAGGATGATTTTTAGGTGCTTAACTCCTACCTGTATTGGAGAGGGCTTTAAAAATCCAAAGGAACCGCCTTAAAACATGGTGATCTCTACAGTGACACTTCCACAGTCTATCCCAGGACTCTGATCAATATAGCATAATGCAAGAAATGTTCATGTATCTAATGTAATGTAACTTGTAGATGGTCACTGCTTTTTTGTTTGTTTTGTTTAAGCTTTTGTGGTGGCCTATGTTGTTTACACATGGGGGAACCAAGAATTTGAGCGACTGAAAAGGAAGAACCCTGCTGACTTTGAAAATGATGAGTAATACAGCTAATACGGAGACCGCAGTGTATTAATGGCAGTGTCCCTTCCTTGTTTCTAATCTTGTTCACATATACACAAAAGGATATTTATAATAGCAGGCTGCAAAAGCTTGTTCAATAAATCTTAGTTCCTATCCTGCAGCATTGTGTGGAATTCTTGTCTTTGACTGCTTTAGATCAGCCTGTTGGCCTTGTTTCACACACTTGATACAACTGAGGCTCCCTAACAGCTTTTGAATTCTGCAGAACCTAAGTTTTCATTTTAAGAGTGTCTAGCCTTTATTGCCATTAAAGACATTCCAGACACACTGAGTGTAACTGATGCAGTGTTGTCTTCAGGGAGAGAGAGGTGAGCTCTGCTTCCACCCCAGGCTGCATCCCTGGCCCCATCCCTAGCCTCCACATGGCTCTGCTCCCAACCCTGCAACAGCCTCGGCTGCTGGCTGTGGTTCCATTCCCAGCTGGGGACAGGGCTGGGAACGGAGCCACACCTGGCCACAGGCCCAGCTGCAGCTCTGCCCTCAGCCTCTGCCCCCTTACTCCTGTCAGCGTTTCCCCCCTCTCCCAAGGCATGGCTCCAGGGGGGCCATGGACAGCTGTAAGGGGGATGTGACCCTCAAAAGTTTAGGAACCACTGCCCTGTTGTGAAAATGATTGATTACACAATAATGGTTCTATTTATCTGGCTCTTGTATGAGGGGTTTAATTCATTGGCCACTGGGATATATTAAATAGGGGTGTTACCAACACAGACCAGAACTGGTTCTCAGTTCAGGGATGGTCCCTGTAAAATAAATCATCTTTATACCTGAGAGAGGTTTCCACTAGGGTATATTTAGATAATTTCTTGTCTGTAATGGCTGTTGTAGAGCTATATTTATACCCAAAGTTTTTCTTTTTCCAGCTTGTCTCTCAAAAGTAAGCGGAACATCTATTTTCTTTTATGGGCGGTGTCAGCATAGGCTCTGCCAGGGTATGCTAAAAAGGCTTCACCTTTCTCAGGCTAAACAGCTAGTTCCAATTGCTTTTCCCCTTTGGCTTATTTACCCTTTGTCTAGATCTACTGCCACGTTGTTCCTTGGGCGGCTGCTGACTGAGAACGTGCATGGCATATCTGCAGCAGGAAGACGGAGTGAAATTCTTTTCTCTGAATGCATATTGCCTTTGTGATAACTATCACTGTGCTCGGAGGCCTGAATCTTCAAGGAGCGAGATGGATATGGAAAGGGCTGGCTTTGCCTCTCTGACCCCACTGATAGGCTTTTAAAGGAATTTTAAGTGAAAGTTGTAGACTGCTTACCGTTTTATTAACAGATGTAGGAACACTGGCTGCATTTAATACCTTCATATTTAGCATAGTCTACCCCTAACTGAAGTGAAAAAGCTCATACTGCTTTGTCTGAAATAGATCAGCCCATCTTAAATGTTTGCCAAGTACTTAGAAAATCCTGAAGATAATGCAAATAACCTTCCAATGCTAAATCACATTGTTGGCTCATCCTGTGTTGACGAAAAATTAGTCACCTTGTTGGTTTGACTTTGGGTTTGAGTTATATTTTACTCCTGGGGGAATTCTGTGTGCCTGCAGAAAATGCCTCCCCCCCAGATTACTTCACTTCCCTGCAGCAAATGCCATGAAAGCCATGCAGGAGGATGAGCATGGGTGCAGTTTTTTTTTTTGGGGGGGGGGATTTTCCCCCAAAGGCAAAGCATGGGGGACACATGGGGTTACATGCTGCTCCCCCTCCCATTTCTGCAAGTGCAGAATTGCCAAGCTGAAGGAGGCTACCTCTCAGCTCTGCTGATGCTGCAGCTGAAGGCTGCCTTTTTCTAATGCCAGTCATGTTCCCTGTCTGCTGGGCGCTTTCTTGTTTCTATGCAACAATGAGTGCCTGCGGTGGGGCTGGGTAAGGGGAGGGGCGTGGGTGAAGAGGTGGTGGGGAAGGAAGGGGGTGGAATAGGGCAGGGGGAAGAGAATGGGGAAGTGGGAGCCTGGCATGTGGCAGCAGCTGGGACTCCTGTTAAGCAAACCCATCAAACTCTCACCCAACAATCCCTACCCCACTCCCCCAGGACCCCAACCCCCCACACTGAGCCCCTCACACCCATACCCCCCACCCCGCTGAGCCCAAACCACCTTCACCTGGATCCTCTGCAGTCCCATTGCCCCTGTACCCCAGCAATGAGCCCCTGTGCATCTCAATCTCCCACTGAGCCATCCACACCCAGATTGCCCCACACAGAAACCTCTCACCCCATGCCTGGATCCCCCCCCCACACTAAGTCCCTCCATATTTGGATCCTGCTGGGCTGAGCCTGTCCACCCACACCCAGTACACCTGATGCAGAGGGGAAGAGCCCCAGGGTGTTTCTGGGACAGGCCCTGCCCTTGCACCATGTCAGGGTCAGGTGTAGCTTTATTGCCGAATCCACGCACTGAGGGGGCAGGGGGGGTGTCTTCAGGGTGCTCCCCCTGGCCATGCTGGAGCCACATTTATTTATTAACAAAACATTCAGAATTTTAAAATGTGCACAATTTTTTTTGGAGCAGAATTCCCTCAGGAGTAATATTTCAGTGGCATCAAAACCTAAACCTAGTGTACTGAAACAGCTACAATTTCCAAGCCACTATGGCAAACATATTGGTAGGTGATAGCTTTTGTATTAGTAAGAATGGTGGCAAAGCTCATCAAAGGCAGACTTAATAATACTAGATTGCAGTATAAGGCCCATCATTGTTAGGGAAAAGACAGGCTTCCTGTGCAAGCTTTCAGCACTTAAGAGATTTTGCTTTTTTTCTCCCTCCCTCAAACTCATCTCTTTCAAAGCTTAAACTAATGAAAAGTGTAAAAATGCTCTACCGTGTGATTTTACTGAACTAGTATAGTTTCTGTATCAGTTCCTGTAACGGATGTCTTCCCTGGAGAATGACTATTTCTTCAAGCTGGGGAACACCAGCATTCTTCCTGCTGCAGACCAAGAGCACTTTGCTCCAGCATTTGCTTTATTTTTATTTTTTTACTTGCTTTGTCAAGCCTGAGAATATTTCAAGCTCCGAGAGCTGTTGACCTAAAATTTGGGCAAATTGCTGCATTCTGCTGCAGTGCATCACCACCCAGCTCTTCGATTCATACAGACATCCTTCATCCCAAACTTTGTATCCATATCCTCCATGTTAATCTTTATCTGGTAAAGAGTGCTAGCTGAATGACAGCCCACAGCTGATGTCCTTTCATGTCAGGGCTAGGGAAGCTGCCATTACCCACGGTTTACCTGTTCTGGAAATAAAGAGACAATTGGTTGTCTTCCACTGCTATGATACTCACCTTTCAGAAGAAATACAAGAGGGGACTTGCATAAGCAAGAAAATAAGGAGAGTGCTGCTTTCTAAACTGGAAGCTACTGTTTCCCAAGATGGGGGCAGCTAGGTTTACACAGCTCATCAGACTTTCAAAGTCCACTCCAGACAAATTAACTATCACACCACACAACCCACAAGTCCCATTTAACAAACAGGGAAATTGGCACACAGAGGAGGTTGTGTGACTGGTACAGGACAGTGCCAGCTGAGAGTCTAACAGCCTTTCCAGCTCCCTGCTTAAAGCGCTGGCTGACAATTGCTTCTTGTACTCATCTCTGCTTGTTGGTAAGGGCTGCTAAGTAGGCAATATGGAGACTGGCTGGAGAATGTACTAGGGTTCCTCAGATTTATGAGCAAGATGCAAAGGGAAAAAAAGGGCTCATAAGCACAAGCAATTACTTCAGGCTCAGCCCTTTTGACCTGCTGTACTTTACCAACTGATCTCCATCTTAAACAGCAGGCCCAGAGAGGGGGAGTACAAAAGGTTTAATTCTTGCTTGCAGTGAGCTGGTACAGAGGTAGCCAGAAGCATAAGTGGAGAGGGGGATAAGACAGAAAAGCTGTCTGACAATATGTAAAGATTTCTATTTTGAACATCAGTCCAACTCTGCTACAAGATAAATGCAAGGGCTGTTCTTTGCCTATTTAGGGGTCATCAGTCCTACAATGTGGCATTATAATTGGAATTCCTCCCTCCGAGCTGGCATCAGCAAGTAGCTGCACATTAAAGTAGTTGTGGAAAACTGCCGTACTCCTTTCTATGTCGGTACTCCCTTCTATGTCGAGGCTGTTTGATAGGGATCATTTAAAGTTTTCTGCACTGGAGCTTTTTACATCAATTGTATTTCAACTTTGTTGTGTCATTATACAGTAGCTTCAAAGGAACTCTGAATACGTCACAGCCACTATGCTCTCCAGAATCCTCAGTGTTCCTAAAGTAAGTGTAAGGGACTGGACTAAAGATACAGGGCTAGTGTAGGAATGAGTAATCTCTAAAACCCTCCACTAGATATAGCTCAGTAGGAATCAAACCATATGTGGAGTAGATTTGGGAGCCAGGCACAGAGTACAATAGACATAGCACAAGCACAATAGACAGGAAGGGCTGGAAGTGACCTCAAAAAGGTCAAATCAAGCCCCCTGTGCTGAGACAGGACCTTTCTTGACAGGTGTTTATCCAACCTGTTCTTAAAACCTTCCAATGAGGGGGATTCCACAACCTCTCTTAGAAGCCTATTCTAGAGCTTAACTACGTTATAGTTCAAAAGTTATTCCTAATATCTAACTTAAATCTCCCTTAGTGCAGATTAAGACAATTACTGCTTCTCCTACCTTCACTGAACATACAGAACTGTTGATCATAGTCCTTCTTACAGCCCTTAACATACTTGGAAGACTATCCGACTAAACATGCCAGGTTTGGTTTTTTTTAACCTTTCCTCAGAGGTCGAGTATTCTAAACCTTTTATAATTTTTGTGCCTTCTTCTAGACCCTTGCCAATTTCACATCTTTCCTAAAGTGTGGGGCCCAGAACGGCACAGTATTACTAAGGCCTTGCCTGTGCCACGTCCAGCAGAACAATTACTTCCCATCTTGAACATATGACATTCCTGTTAATACACCTCAGAATGATATTAACCTTTTTCACAACTGCATCACACTGACAACTCATATTCCATTTGTGATCTACTATAACCCCCAAATCTTTGTAAGCGAGATATGAGAAGTATTTCTTCTGCTCTACTCTGCACTGATTAGGCTTCAGCTGGAGTATTGTGTCAAGTTGTGGGTGCCAAATTTTAAGAAAGATGTGGACAAATTAGAGAAAGTCCAGAGAAGAGCAACAAAAATGGTTAAATGTCTAGAAAACATGATTTATGGGGGAATATTGAAAAAAAATGGGTTTGTTAAATCCTCTGTCTTCTCTTCTCCAGAAACATAATAGTTTTCAAATACATAAAAGGTTGTACAAGGAGGAGGGAGAAAAACAGTCCTCCTTAACCTCTGAGGATAGGATAAGCAGCAATGAGCTTGAAGTGCAGCAAGGGTTAGGTTGGACATTAGAAACTTCCTGTCAGGATAGTTAAGCACTGGAATAAATTGGTCTAGATAAATAGTCCTGCCATGAGTGCAGGGTACTAGACTAGATCTCCTCTCAAGAGCCTTTTTAGTCCTACAATTTATGAATGTGTCAAAAGTCTTAATAAACTCAAGATTTTCACATCTACTACTTCCCTCCTATGCAGTAGGCCATGAAGGAGAGCAAAATACTACTAGGCCAAGAACACAAAAGCAAAATCCTAGAGCAGTTTGCCTCCAAAGTGAAAGATTTGTTGGGCAAATGAGAGGAAACTTTCATTTTCTTCTCTTTCCTGTTGCAGTCCCTTCTTTTATTACTTGCCCCAGATAGCTTCCTACAAGCTGCTAGTCCACCCCATCAAAGGGGGCTGTACTGGGCTATCTCCCATATGTTCTAGAGTACACACGGAGGGTGTGGATGGGAGAGCTGGCAGCAAAGAGAGAGAGTCATAGGAGGAAGACAGTATAGTCTTGCAAGTCAGGACTCATTCTAGAAAAGTCTTGAGACAGCCCTTTCCGCCAACACAGCACCCTTTAATTGGCCTTGTGCAATTATTGGACATCCTTACTCTTTAAGGACTAATGTGTTAGGACAGCGGTTCTCAAATTTAGCAACCCGACAACCCCCATTTTGATGTAAAATGTTTTAGAGACTCCCAAGACCCCCCCCCCCCGCTCAGTCCCTGCCTCACCCCTTTCCCCAAGACCATGCCCCTGCTCACTCCCTCCCCCACTCACTTTCACCAGTCTAGGGCAGGTTTGGGTGCAGGAGGGAGTGGGGTGCGGGCTGTGGGCTGGGAGTTTGGGTGCAGGAAGGGGTTAGGGGTGTGGCGCTTACCTGAGGCGGCTCCTAAAAGCAACCAGCAAATCCATCTGCAGCAGCTCCTAGGCAGGGGCCCAGGTGGTCTCCACAGGATGTCCCTGCCTGCAGGCACTGCCCCCATAGCTCCCATTGGCCACAGTTCCCAGCCAATGGGAGCTGCAGAGTCGGTGCTTGAGTTGGGATGTGCTAGCCATGTCCAGGAACAGCACAGACCCAGGGTCCCCGCTCCTTACCCTCCTTCACACCAGGGAACATGGAGGTGGTGCGGGGGGGGGGGGGAGTTGATCAGTGGGACCCACAGACACCCTGGAGGGAATTCCAGGGGTCCGCAGACCCCTGTTTGAGAAATGCTGTGGTAGAAGAAAGACTAATCCTAAAGTCCATACAAGGAGGACAGGAGCTTAGTATTAAATGGTCTCAGCTGAAAGATCCATACTTAAATGTGCCAGATCTCAAACCATGTAGTTCATCATAACAAAGGATCTGGATAAACACTGCCAGCTTTTGACCCTGTTGTGGTGATACAGGCTCTTTCAAAGCTAATTGTCACACACATACACCACTCTCTCCAGCTTATACATATGCTACTTTTGATCAGGGAAAGTCTAGATGAAAAAGAAACAGGAGTGGGAGGTAGAATATTTCCACTGCTCAGGTTTTCATCTCAGTCACTGCACAAGGCCCTGGTAAAGATCCATTAGGTACCCAATTGCATTCATTTCACCTCCAGCATTTTATTTAAAAGTATATTTTACATATATAAAGAATCCATGTATGAGAAAGTGGGAGGCCTTGCCATCGTTTGAGTAGCACCCACTCTTACACTCTCAGCAGCAGATATTGCTAGTAGTAGTTTATAGCTGAATGTCAAGCTGACAGCAATTTGAAGCCACCCTGCCGCTGCCACTGCCACCTCTTCCAGCCAATTAAACACCCACTTGTGCTAGGCCTCCTGGGGAAGCAACAACTGTATCATGACTTATTCATATACATACAGCACCATGTACATTACCTCTGAATAGGTCCACATTAACACCCCGGAAACTAACATTTATAATTATGCATTATGAATTTCAAGTGAAAATCATGAAGTACAAAGCCCTTCAGCATTAATAAAAGGACACAAAACACCCCTCTGATGGTGGTGGTATATAATATTTGATGAGGAGAGACTGAGGCACACAGGTAAAATAATTTGCTCAAGGTGTTCTAATGCTAAAAGTGAGGAGCAGAATCAAACTTCCATCTTCCACTTTCAAGCTAAAACTATTAGACAATGCTTCCTCCCCTATTTAAGAAACCCACAACATTTTAAGTACTTGCAGCCATGGAAGTGAAACGGTTACACCTGTTGCTCCCCAGTGAATACACTGGAGTCAATGAGGCCAACAACCCTTTTTGCAAGCAGGTACACAGCTTTAGGTTTAAAAAAAGTAACAGTCTGTAGGATCAGTTTCCCCACATACTAAAGTACACGTGTAAGAAAAGTAAATATAGTTTGCCAGATGGATAGACCTTGAACTTGGTGACTTTAGTAGACATTAACTTATTAAATTTCTCCTGGTCTCCAAGATGAACTTTGTCCCTGTGACAACTGGCAGCTGATGCAAGGATCGGGAATTGAGGCTATAAAAGTCTAGCTGAAAGGTTTCAAAAATTCATTCAAGAGTCCAGCACTTTCCACGAATGCTACTAGCGACTGGCTGCCTAGCCAAAGAAGATGCAGTGTTTGAAAGTTATAGCTGTCTTACTACTTTGTGCAGCCCTCCTGAGCCAGGTAAGAGCAGGAGGAAACATTTTAATTTAAATGGTCAGGCAATTACTAACATGAAAGTTTATGTGCTTGCATCAATAAAATGCTGTGCAGTATTTAGAGTTAATGGCAGAGTGTGTCTCAGTTACTTCAGCAAGTGAAGACAGCACGAGCCAGTAGTCTGAAGTATTATCTCAGTTCTGACACTGTCAGTTTAGGCCAGTCATTTAGTGCATCTGCATCAGTTTCTTTACCTATGAATGAGGATGGCTGCTTCCGTCCTAGAGTACTGGAGAACCTTAGTTGCTTTCGATACAGAACTTTACAAACGTACCAAGCAAGTATACTTTCAAACAAGAATAACGTTATGATCTGACTGCCAAATGAAGCATTTGTAGATAAGTTATTTGCAGTCCATTAAACCCAAGCTCACAATAACTGGCAGGAAGCTACTGTTCCCTTCATGGCAATTGTATTTCAATTTTGTTTCAGATACACTGTGCTTCCTTACATCGTCCAAGCTCTCACCTAACAAGGCAAAGGAGGATGACACCTTTCTGGAGAGGGATTTCCCTCAGACCCATAGGAGCCATATGCAGGGATGATAATGAATGTGTCTCTAGGCTATGCAGGTAACTACTCATTCCCACATGAGTAAGGGAAGGATAGAGGCACAGGAATGTTCCACACCACAGTATGCAGAAGAAATTTTCATGATACTGGAGATGAAATTTATTCTGTATAGAAAGAATAGCTGCAGCAAGGATTAGAACAATAGATTCAGCCATTATTCAAAATTAATTTTCTCAGTGCAAACTGCATGCAGAACAGTTCCTAGGAGTCCTATATTAGGAGCACTGGCAATTTTTTTTTTTTTTTTTTTTTTGCTCTGTGCTACAAAGATTGCATCTTTTCTAATAAAGAAGTTGGAATTTAGAAGCTTGGAGTGTTGTTCTAGCAGTGCTGGGCCCAGGATGTTAGAGAGACAAGGGAGGGTGAGGTAATATCTTTTATTGGACCAATCTCTGACAGTAAAAGACAAGCTTTTGAGCTACACAGCACTCTTCTTCAGGAGGGGAAAGGTACTCTGTGGCGCAGCTAAATACAAGGTTGAACAGATTGTTAACATGAATAGTTAACACATTCTAAGGGACCATTCTTGCAGGACAGACTTGAGTGATGACTGCTTTTTAGCTTTAAAATCAATCCCCCTTCGAGCAGGTGGTGTCATTAAAAAGCAGCATCTCTCAATAAAGGATGGACACATTTTTATTTAGGTGAGACTGATAAGGAGCTTAGAAGTCTGAATGTGAATTAGTCCATATTACTAGACACAAACAGAACGGGGTTCTCTCTGCTACCCTCCCTTTCTCAGTTCCTCCAACTACATCTAAACAAAGACACCAAAAATAAAATTACTACTAAATAACTGAAGACTGACTCATACAGGAGAGCCCAGGCTGGTGGTAATATGCCCAGCACCCTACACCCCCAATCTAGGAAGAGATAGGTATAGTGCTGAGGCAGTGCACACTGCATTCACAATGGAAAGTGAATAGAAGAGGTACCTTTAGTAGATAATAGAAGTCAAATTGTTATTTTAGATGCATTTGTGAGAGGTTGTTTTAGACTACTGTTTAACCAAGCTGGTGTGTTGCCCCTCAGCCTTTCAGAGTTGCAAGAGCAGGTACAGAAAGATGCATATAGAAGGAAAAAGGGATTTCCACTATGCAGTAAGGCATTCAGCATTGTTCTCAGGGGTGTAGTGAAAGGACAGGCAGGTGTTCTTGAGCCAGCGTGCCCAGCAATAAAGCACACTCACCAAGCAAGGCAAACGAAACCTTGTGCATTTCAGCTACAGAAGAACTGGTTTCAGGTCATCACATTTTACAATAAATTTTTGAAAGAGCACCACCCTAGAAATCAAACAATCCCTCCCTGCCAACGTGAGTCATTGATAGCATCATTTTTCCCTAAAAAGTGCTTTCAGGATGTGCTGAAGTAAGATTTGAGAACTATTTACAACAGATTTACTTTAAATTCTAGTTAGAGGGAGCTGAACCAAAATGAACAATCCTATGTGCATGTGTACACTGGACTGAGACCTACATAACTATGTCAGCCCAGGCCTTTAATGATTGATACCATGTCTTTTTTTGCAGGAAGAATCACTGTTCCATAAGAATTTCCCGTGCATGATCTATCACTAAGGAGAAGAAAATACTGTTACCTCTTACAATGTTCAACCTTATATATAAAATATTTATTAACTACTCTTAAGTTAGGACACTTTGAATTATGCAATTGCATATATTTAATATTTTTCAGACAAATGTGTAGTATGAAATGATGTAGGGTGTTTCATGAAAGCTGAAAGCATGCACTGGTCTAGACTGCACCTTCTGATGACAAGCTCAATAAAAGACCTTGCATCTCAGGTTTTTTTTTTTTAATTGTTCACATTATATGGCTTTCTATATGTGAAACAATGATTTGTATTTAGCAAATAGACTTGCTCTGGCTTGTGTCCAATGAACAAAGTCACAGTGGGGGAGTGCAATCTGGGGAGGCACTCCCGAAAGAGTGTGTATTTGCAGCAGGACTATAGACATTCTACCCTTTGGCCGGGTGAGTGCATAAACCAATCATCTGTCCTCCCACTGATACCAGCCAGCAGTTCTCGGGCAAGCAGCCCTTCTGAGAAAGGGAACAGAGTGAGCAGTCTTATTAAACAAGAGCCCCAAAATAGCAAATTCCTTCAATATTCCAGTGTTTTCAATGGTATTTGGAAGAAACAAATCTATTGCTGCCAAACTGCTCAAACTCAAGGAAGAACAAGTTTAACTTAATAACTATTTCAGGTTTGATCAGCTTAATTAAGTATTTCTGGGACCATCACCTTCGCATGCTGATCAACAGGGCTAAAAGAAACAAACAATCAAGTGAAATATCAAAATAAGTCTAGGTGCCACCTGCATAACAGATACTCTTCTCCCTTGTCGTGCATGGCACAGTTAGATACTGAGAGGGCACGAGGACCCAAAAGAACTGAGTTGGAAGATGGACCACCACTGAGGAGGAACCCTACACAAGATACAAGCACGCGGTTTATAAAGTTTGATACAGAAAATCTATTTGATATTTATTAAACTTAGTTTCTCCAGTTACAGTTTTGCATTTGTACAAAGCATTTTAATGACACAGTAGTTAAAAAGATCTTTACAAATTGAAATGTGATACCCTTTTCTCCAAATATTTTAATTGCCATAAATTTGTTTAAAAATACACATTAAACGCATGTTTCAGACACTAAACTTTCTATAATCTCAATACCACAAAATACATAGAATATACTATACAGATGTGGAAAAATCTAGTTAGTATATAATACTTTGCTCACCATTAACAGCTTTATTACGTGAAATGCACATACTGACTTAGAAATCATAATTTTGAGCCTCAAAGTACCCTTTGAAATTTCAAATGTATTGCAACAAATAAAATCACAGTTTTTTTATGTTTTTGTAAGTTTTGGTTGAAGACCGATGCCTAGAAACAAAATGTAAAACATGGACTTGTCATGTACAAAGCATAGGATAGAGACATCCCGTCATTAACAGTACCTTTCTGCATGATTAACAAGGGCTTTGAAGTGATAGGTTAAAAGTTACCTTCCCCTGCCCTACCCAACCCTCCTCAAAAGAAAACACAACCCTTCTTCACCAAATAATAATAAATTTCAAATAAGATAAAGGATCTTTAATAAATATATAAGCACTTTATCCTCCATGTACAACATTTCTTCAAATCATTTAAAAGGGGGCACAAAATACAAACATCAGTAACTGTGCTTAAAAAAAAGTCATGTCTGGTCCTTGTAGTTGAACTTTCAGATATTTAATGCCAATGCAGCCAACAAATACGGGCTACAATTCTTGCGTACATAACTGCATGATTTCCTAAGGTTGTATCTAAAATATTAAAGACGGGGAACATTTCATTCCAATTTGCCAGTATGGACTCCATTAATAAATACGGAGTTACATCTATTGGAATGGATGCATTTCTGTTAAGTTTCCAGATGGAATTAAAGCAGGTAAAAAAAGTTTACATGAGGATAGCCTATATAAACTATCCTGAAGCAGCACTTCAAACTGCTCAACATAGTATCAGAGGGGTAGCCGTGTTAGTCTAGATCTGTAAAAGCAGCAAAGAGTCCTGTGGCACCTTATAGGCTAACAGATGTTTTGGAGCATGAGCTTTCGTGGGTGAATACCCACTTCATCAGATGCATCTGACGAAGTGGGTATTCACCCACGAAAGCTCATGCTCCAAAACGTCTGTTAGCCTATAAGGTGCCACAGGACTCTTTGTTGCTCAACATAGTGTATTCAATTTAATCTCAGCTGAATATTGGAATAGAGAAAGAGCTAATGCTGTCATTCTCAAAGACTGTTCTATGAATTGGCCAGGCTCGTTGCTCTAGCATCCTCACAATGAGACAAGAATATAGTTTTATTTGTATAGCTACCCCTGCTCTTTCCTCTTAACACTGCTATGTTTAAATGGCATCACAGACAAAACTCCTTCAAAAATAATGCGATTTGACAACATGATACTTCATGTACTTCCATCAATCAGTCCTCTTAGAACAGTCTGTGTTTGTCTAACAGAATTGGCTAGCAAAAGCTTTGGCTACTCTTTATTTAAAGATATCTAAGATTAGCTTTGTTGTTGGAAATATACAGCTTTCCATAATACTGATTCACTAGACCTAAAGTAATTCAATCCTCAACCTAAATATTTATGAAATATTTGTTAGGGCGCTAACCAATGATTTGGAAGTTACTTGCTCCCCAATGGGTAAATTAATTCAAACTTGACTTGCTCAGGCCCTTTTGTAACTGTTTTAATATAAACACTACAATGACAGTAAATTTTTCTGCTAGGTAAACAAAATATTAAATAAAGCAAAGGTAGTCTCTTTTCTACTAGTTTGGCAAACTACACAGTTGCATGCCTAAAGATTTATTTCACTTGCCCCAGGCAAGTACAAAATTATATTCATAAAGTACTGACTCTATATGTTGGGGTCATTCATAAATACATTTTAGAGTGTCTTTTTTTTTTTTTTTTTAATCACAGCAATCAAGCCTCAGCAATCTAAAAGAATATACATTGCACTCCTGTATAATATCAAGATTCCTCACCAGTAAACTGAGTGCTGAATCACCATCTTAATAAATAATATATCAATATAATCAGTTGCACTATAATCTAAAAACAAGTATAACATACTTTGGACAGACTGAGGTCTACACACACACACACACACACACACACACACACACAAAATACAAATTGCATACTGCCGTCAAAAGACAAAGAGCCATCCAATGTGCTCTGTTTTACGGTTAATATTCCAAATCAAAATAACTCATGGGCTATTTTTTTCCGGTGTCCTGAAGGCTCATTTATAAATTATAAATGATGCAACTTGTCATTTCGGAACCTGAAAATTTGACAGCAAATTCAAAATAATGTTCATGTCTGAGCAAGCCTAGTCTGATTAGTAAACCTTTTTTTATTTTAAAAAAAGGTTCACCACTGGGGGGGGGAAGGAAGAATGTGGAGGGATGAATAAAAACTACAACACTGATATGTGTTAAAAATATAATCACACAGGGAACCCTTAGTACCAGGAGTTAAGGATTCCCTCATGGTAAGACACTAGTGCAACTTGTATTAGCACTCAAATGACATGTATTTCCCACATTGCGTTTAAAGGTTAAAAAAGGACAGGTTTTGTTAGCTTGCATTTTGGCAGAGAGATGATGCTTATGAACTGTTTTCACTTTGTTTTAACTACTCTATCAGGCAAAATAAAATTCTCTCTCTCTGAAGCAATGGGTAAATCTCAAGTTAGATATGCTTTTGGAATTGTCAAACTGAGTTTAATCCATTTGAAATGGCCTAAGTTGAGGGAGGAGTGAGTTTGTTTTTAACAAGACCATTGCATATATGTGTCTTACATAGATAAAAACCTGGGACAATATTCCAGAAGGATTTCACCAGAATGTATACTATTGAGGCAGGACTCTGTCAGTTCAGGTCCCCATTTTGAGAGACTGTAAACAGTCTTCTAGATTTTTTAGACAAACATTTAGAATCCATTGGTCTGAAACTGAGGGATACACTAAACTGGTCTCTTGAAAAATGTACCACCCAACGATACTGGTGAGATTCTAGTTAAGAAAAAAAAACAATATTCCCATACAGCAATGGTAACGGTGCACATAACGGAGCAAGCTAGAAACAGCCATGCTGGCTACCGCAGCCCTATACAAAAAAATAAAATACAAACAATGCAGCTTCTATGAAGGTATTTTTATATAGCATCAAAAGTGTGCTAGGCACTTTAGAGTATTAAAGGAAAAATAGTTGACAGTGTCCCATTAACCAAGATACAGAGTTCGACAGTAGAGAAAGTTCCATCTCTAACACCAAACACAGAGAAACTAACTTACATAGTGATTCAAATAAAAAAGGTTATCAAACAGACCTGAATGTAGGCTGAAGTATAATGGGGAAAGTTAGAGGTTGACTAACTGTCTCTATTTGCATGTAGCAAACTTTTCTGGAAGTACAAATAATGTTGGAACACAAAGGAAGCTCTATGAATATGCAGCTACAGTTTAGTGAAGTTACTAACTTGCAAAACTTCTTAACTCTTAAAGCCCATAGGACATACTGCAGTACTAAATAGCGTAGAATTCTATTCCTTCTTTTGAGGTTGCCACCATTTTGGCACTTAACTACAATGACACACAAATTTAGTGCAATAATTTTCCTGAACATGCACATTCACATCTGGTACAGGATAAGGGGGGGCAATGGGAGATAAAAACAAAGCAGCATTCCACAATACCACTCTAATGGGTTCAGAGTTTGACTCTTTAAAAGGAGACCACTGTAACAGGAAGTCAGTTTCTATGACACACTCTAGAACTGATGAAAAAGAAATGGAATTTTACCAAAAGTACTGCAGAAGACCAACTCCATACAGTATACATGGTCCTGCTGTAAAACTTCATCTTGTAAACAGTTCATAAATTCTTCATCTAAAAGTAAGGCATAAGGCACACCAGACATGATAGGGGCACTAAGCAATATTGAAAGGAATATAATTTTTAACCTTTTACTCAGATAATAACCTTATGTGGAAAGGTACTTTGGATTACAACTTCTTAAAAGCAGCCACTTGGAACTCAATGCAGGATTCTTGTTGCACCAACATACTTCTAAAGTGAATATTCTGCTCCCCTAAAACATCTAACATTAACAGGGGCCTCTATTAACATGGGGGTAAACAGACGTTTTAAATAAATTCTATATCAGAACAGTTTCACAATATCACTGTGAAAGATGTGCTCTGCACCCCACAATGGCCATTATCACGTGATAGTGTCCATCAATTAGCAGACCCAAAAGGAAAAGATAATCTTAGATCGCTTTTTATGATTTTTGGTTTCCCAGTCAATGGAAATGATACAAACAGCTCTAATAGGAATTATTTATCTGTTCTTTCAACTGTTAAGTTGGCTGTTTCAGTAAGGGTCAAATAATGACAAACAAGGAGACAAAACCTATTTTAAATGGAGAGATTAAAAAAGCACAAGATTGTCCATTTATGAAACGTTTCCAGTATGCACCTATCAGAGACTGAAGCTCATTCTCACACCACTTCCATATTGCATTAAACGCAAGTTTACTGTAATGTTTTGTGTTTGCTATAGTGTTAACCAAGTTTTCTGAAATTGTCTTGAAAAAAAAACACCCAAGTTAGACATAACTAAATCTCTTTCCATATACATCTCTTATATTTTCATTTAAATGAAATATCTTATTGTGTAGAAGAATATCTCTGGAACTTTTCTTAAAATTTAGTACAAATTCTGTAATAATAAAACTGTACTTATTTAAGATTTGAGTCATAGGCATTAGGCATGAAAAACTTGGTGTCCCTACACTTTAGAACCTATCAACCCTTATTTTGTTTTACAAGCTCTACCACCACAAGACATTACAGAGTAACAAGCTCACGCAGTACTTAAATAAAGTGTCTACATTTAATCTCTGCTAAGTACTTGATAGGGTAAGTTTATAGGAAGAAATACCTAAGTCTTAAAAGAGCCCATAACTGGGCTTCATAAAAATTTTTAAAAAACAAATGAAAATAAATAGGATTTAAAACTGATTAATTATGTATTATTGACTGGAATTCCAATCCCACTACAGAGCAGAGAAGCCATATCTTAATATGTAGCCGATTTTAAAATATTTAAATAACTTAAAAATGAGAATACTGAAGAAGTCCATTAACATGATGTGGTTTGGGGTTAAACACACAGAAGAAGATGGGAGACGTGAAAGCATTCCTTGCTTTTAGTGTCAACTAAGCAATGTGTTATGGCAGTCTTCCTTATTGACATGACACAGTGTTGTGGAGAAAATCAGAGGCAGCAAGAAAAGTGTGTTCTACTTTTGATTCCTTCAGTTCAAGATATCACTTAGCATCCAGACGCAACCAATGTAATCCCTGTCGGGTGTAACGCACTAGGTCTGTCATGATGCTTGAATTAAAGATCAGAGGACCCATAACTTTATCCAGTTCAGCAAAGAACTCTAGAATGACACAAGAAAACAAAAAAACTCTTTACATACACTCTCACATTGACTTCCCTTTGTAGAATGTGGTGCTAAAGAGGAATTCACCTATGACATACTAACAAATACTACACATCTCTCACAGATGACACCAGAGGAGAGAGAGAAGAGGTGGAAGGAGGTGAAAATGGTACAGGGATAAAAGACTATTTCCAATAGAAACCTAAACATTTTTGCAATAAAATGATTGATAGGAACAGGTGGAAAAGGGTTTGCACTGAAGTTTAACTCTCAGAAGTGGTGAGTTCCCGCTCAAAGAAATTTGCATACTTAAATAAATTTTTAGAAATGGAAATCTGAGTCCATCATTGCAAACTATAAGTTATATCAAGTCCCCAAAATTATATCTGGCTATATATTGCTAGTGTGGGGCTTATTTATTCATTCAGAATCAAGATCATAGGAGAAGTCTGAGATATTACTGAAATTCTAATGCAATAATTATCCGTCTTTCCATACAGCAAAACAACTGACAAAACATACCTGGTGTACTATTAGTGGATTCTCTCAATGTGAAAGATCTATTAGCATTTATGGCACAATTCAACACATTTGATTTTACAATCAGATTCTGCCAAGTCTTACCTCTTTGCTCTTTAGAAAGTTGTTCAGCTTGGTCCCAAATTTCAGTGGCATAGAGAAAGTTGGATGTAACCTGGACATAGCTGGCTGCCATCTGGTGGATTCTCTGTGGAATAGTCACAGAAGAACTGCTCCCTGAAGGGTTGGTTGCCCCCGAAGAGTAATTCCCTGAATTTCCTGGAGACAGCTTCGGAGAGACCGGAGATGGCATACCAACAGGTTTGCTAGTTTAAAAAAAGCATGATTTTTAAAATACAAAATGTGTGTGTATTCTGACACATCAAGCTGCATAATTTATTCATCTGGAATTATAATAGTTTGTACTTCTATAGGGCCCTTCCATATTGGGATCTCTCTTTACTTACATTTGAGTAAAGAAACCAAGAAGTTTAAGTGACTTGCCCAAGGTCATATGAAGTATGCGTCAGACCTGGGAACAGCATCAAGGCTTCAAGTTCTGTGGTTTAACCTTATGACCAAATTTCCTCACCATTTTTATAGAGGAATGTTTAATAAATTTAAATTTTAAGGAACTTAAAAGAAACCTCTGTACAAAATCAGAACCATATAAAAGGGCTATATTGCCATACATGTTGAAATTTCTCAACCTATTAAATTTGAAAATCTAAGTTTTAGTAGGTTACTTCAGATGTATATGTTCTCTGACTATACAGAACAGATAAATACATCAAAATACTATTCTGAGGGTTTAAACAGTACAAGTAAATTGCTCCCTATGTTCTCCTATGGAGTGATGTTTTGAATATATTGTTTCAAGCTCAAATGGTTCCAGGCATTTAAGGAAGTCTATTGTCCTCTTAATACTGGGACGGAAGGAAGGGGTGTATCTGAAAAGAACCCACTGAAATTAGAGTTGTGTATTAATTCCACACAGGAGGGCATAATTCCTTACTGCAGTAGAGATCTATTTAAAATCATGCTTGGAGTGCTTTCAAGGACAGCAGTATTTTAAAATATTTATCTGAACAATTAAATGAACACATTTAACAGTTCATCTGACACACAGCTGAAGCCTGGATCCTTGCAACAGTACAATTGGCTAATGAGACTTCAGATAAAATTATATAACATGAGTAAACAGTGACTTTATAAACCTTACATAGATACCTTATTATACATAAATTAAGATATAGGAAATATCTAGCTAGTTTAATAATCATTGAATTCAGCTCCTGCAGATTATTTTATTCCATTCCCTCTCCCCCACAAGATTTAAAAATGTCTAAATCAAGAAGGCAAAGTGGTTAAAATGTACAAGTTATGAAGCTGCTTACCTTCCCATGCCAGGTGACGGTGCTTGAGAGTTATTATAGGAATTCTGTTTGGGGAAAAATAAGTTTGTGGGGTGATTTCCAAGGGTATGTTAATTGCTTATTAAAACAGGTTTTACAAATGGATACATTTCTTTGTGATAACCAAAAGTCTGAACCAGTATGGGAGAATCAAAGCACTTTAAATTTGGACAAAATATCCCATTTTACTGCTGACAAACTAAGGCACCAAGAATTTACGTGATCTGTCTATGGTACATAGCAAGCCAGCAAAATAACTGGGATTAGAACTCAGGTCTCCTAACTTAATTCCTTCCACTGACCACTAGACTCTATTGCCTCTGGTGGCAAGTTTCATATTTTTTCCAATCTTCTCCTTCTAACAGCAATGTGAAAGCTGTTAACACTGGCACTGAGCAATTAGACTTTCCTCAAAAGCTACAAATTATATTAGCATGCTCTTCTCCTCTATTTAAAGCTAGGATTTCCAAAGAAGACTACAAGCTTCCAAATAAGATGCCTAATTCCTATTGGCTCCTTGGAAAATCCCAGCCTAAATTCAGATTAAGCAAGCTCACCCAAGTTTTAAACATCCTGACTGAGTACCTCATCTGAAACAACTTAGATTCAAATAAGTGAGTAAAAGGAAGATTTTTTTTTTTCAGCCTCTGGTAGTAGATTTAAACCAGATCAGATTTAAAACAGATTTTTACTGAAAATTCTAGAAAGTCTCATGGGAGTATATGAGAGTTCAGGCAAGCTGGCTAAGAGCACTGCCTTTGGAACTTTGGTAAAGCTGTTAGATGAGCTAAAATTTATTTATTCAGACACCAACTTCTGCAAACGGACAGCTGTAGTCATAAAATGTACCACTAGAAACAGAATTCCCTTAAGATCACACATGAAAGTGAAGGTTCAACTTTGTAATGTCTGTAGCCAGGAGGAGGTACTTTTTATCCTCTCTGAAATCTGCTGAATTGTTTATTCTTTAAAGCAGACAAAAGCTAGCTGAAATTATTATAAATGGAAAAGTACTATGCAAAGACCAGTAGGGTTATGACAACATTGTGGTCATGCTGCAGTAACAAAAAAATAGAGTTCTAAAACATTGAACATGAGTTTACTTTAAGAGCCACATTTTCAGATGGGGCATATCAAAGTACACATGTTAGAGAAATCAGGAGAGTACCTTGGAATTTCCTTTTTCTTTTTTTTTTTTTTTTTTTAAAAGGACTCTCAGTAATATAGGAACTTTTTACCTTTAGATGTTCTGTCAGTGTTTTAGAGTATTTCAATGCACTCTCCTTCTTCAGCTTGAAAAGCCTTAGATATAACAGGGACTGGCACCGAAGACTAGGCAAAGAAAAATGGCAACACATTTATAATGAGTGTGTGCTTACAAGGGTCAATAATGCAGTCAACAGCTAGCAGCTGTGTGTTTTTCAACATATTCTCTGAGGTATGGAGTTGTAGTTTTGCCATCAATAGTAACAATGTTTCATTTGTCTGAGAAACTAAAGATAGTCTAAGCTTGAGCACCAGACTTTAGATACACGATCTTCATTGTCTTTACTTACATAACCAGAGTCCTGCTCACTAAGTTGAGACTACAACCCTAAATCCTCTCCTAGACTAGCAAATAAATGAAAGAAATTAAAAAATAAATGACGCCCATTACACCAGGATGTGCTGATACAACATGCAGAGTCTGACATCACATTCCTCCCCCCGCCACCCCCCCCCAACACCAAACTGATTCCTGTCCCCTCTGTACTCAGCAGCCTGAAGAATTTGGAGTGTTAGCAAGGTGATTCTTTGACATATACCCCAAGCTGACTAATCAGTAGGTGGACACGATGGGAAGATGTTTGGGCTCCCCTAGTCTTCTGCTGCTGCTTCTTTCAACCCTAAGGGTCAGAGTACAGTTCAATGTCAGAGCCACCTTTGCAAGGCAGAGGCTCAAATCTGTGCTATAGCACCTCTATCTTTTAAGCAATAAATGTTGATATTCTTGTTTCCAGAAGAATCAGTAAATTTAATGCAATCACTATGCTTTATGGAATATTTAGCTTCTCAGAACAGAGATACAATGGTAGAGAAATATACATTTAACTTGACAGCAACACTGTCTATTTCTCATAATAGGAAAATTCCACATCCGCATACGCGTGAGCATGAAAGCAGAGCTACAGACACACTGATGCTGCAGCTTTAGTAACGTAGTCTAACCCAGGAGCCACAGTTGGGAGCAGGGCTGTGGCTCCCGGGGACACGGGCAGCGGTAAGGGGACCGAGGCTGGGACTTAAGCCGCAGCTGGGCCAGGAGCGGAGCTGGCACAGAGCTGGGCAGCACTCCCTCCCAGGCCCCTGCTGGGACTGGCCTGGACCCCACTGTACCACCCCAAGCTTTCCTCCATGCCCTGCTAGGAGAGTGCACCCAACAGTTTGGGGACTACTGCCATAGATGGACCAGACATCACAAGGAAATCAGACTCCTATCAAAAGCATTAGCTGACTGCTCACCTTTCACTAAGTTTATAAGTGAGAAACAAGAACAGATTCTTGGCACTATTCATACCACTTCAGTCCTAAAACTAAAAGTAAACATTTTTTTTTTTTTGGTCTTAAATGCCTCCTTTTTATTCCCTCAATATTCAAATACACAGGAACGTTAACAACAGATATGAAAGGGAGACGCTATGCTGGATCTAACTACCTAAGGCAGTGTTCCCCAAACTTTTTACCTTGTGCCTTCCCTTACCCCATCTGCATGCCCTCAGCCCCTGAAGCCGAAGCCAGGAGTGAGGCTCCGGCTCTGAGAGCCAGGTAGGGACATGGACAGGGTAAAGGGGCCACGGCTGGGGGCGGAGGTGGGAGTGGAGCCTCGGCCAGGCTTTGTGGCCAGACGCTGAGGCCAGCAGCAGAGCTGGGTGGTGCTCCCTCCCCACCTCAAGTGGGGGCTGTCCTGGGCCCCAGCTGCACCCCTCAGAAGGTGCCCCCACTCCCCCCCATTCTAAGGTTCAATGAAAACTTCAAATATCTTGGAGTACTGAATTTACAATTCAGTTAAAAAAGCATCAGTTAAAAATACCACTCTGCGTAACCTTTGGACATGGTGCACTCACTAACTTGACTCAAGATGTTTTCTTAAACCAAAATGTACGTACCAAAGCACTGCTAGCCTTTTATCTGCAGCTGTAGCATCTGGTGCCAAATAATTTTTCAGCTTCATAGTGTATCTGCAAACAAAGACATCAAGTAAATGACAAATAAAATAACACATGATGTTGTCATTTCTCATTCAATATTCTTTTAAGAAAACTATTAAGGCTTAGTTCCAACTGCCTCACATTTTACCAGAGATCCAAAGATGATTTACTCAAAAAAGTGTGGATGAGGAAAGTTTTGGAATGTTTTTTGTTTTTATATTACAATTTGCACTAACATTAAGACCCTTAGATGAAAGGATTTAAAGTCCTTTTACAAAACAACAACATGAAGCCTCAAAATATGGATAAGGTGGGTAAATTTTTACAGATGAGCAAATGCAAGTATTGGTGGCAAAATCAAGGATAGAATCTGGTCACTTGCTCCCAGTTCCCAGGGTCTGACCACTAGGCTCCACTTTACTTGCTTTATAAAGCTTACTTGATTAATTCCACAGTTTCTGAATACATAGGGAACGGGGACTTGGATTCCTGAGCATTTTTCTCCAATGCATTCCCACATTCGATGAAAGACACTACAGCATCAAGATAGAAAACAGCTTTCTCAAACCTGTCAGACTGAAGAGAATGAAACGTTAAAAACAAAAAGAATTGGGAGAGAATTACAGTACTAGAGAAGAGTATAGGTTCAGAAGAGTTAAACCAACCTAACATTATGTGCAACCACCAGATAGATGTTTTGGGTTCTACTGTTGTACAGACAAAACTACACCGGATCTTTTCAGGGGGCAAGACAAAGACGCCACATTTATTATGATAACAATTTGATTTATGAACAATAACTAATATCTTAATCCTTACACACACACAGACACAATGCCTAATACCTACACACACACACACACTCAGATGTTCTGCAGCTGCTGCATAGTTACCAGTCCTGAAGACAGCTTAAGTTCATGGCTTGATTTTGCAGCTTGGGTTCGTAGCTTGTGGCAGTAACTGGCCAGGAAATCCAGGCACAAGACCGAGCTGGGTCTCTGTTGGGCCTGCACCGATGTCCTTCCGTGCTGACAGCAGAATGTTACCCCTCCAAAGTCTCCCATCTCACTCATCCTTTTTGTAGGATTTAGTTTGAATCCAGAGTCTATAGGTCTTGCTGTGTCTCGCTGCCTCTGGGTTTGGCGATTGATCACCCGTCAATTGCAGGCGTGACTTTCAGCCTCGGACCTGGCTTTGATCGTCCTTCTATTGTACCATTTCTTTTTAGGGTGGACACTTCTTACTTTGTTAGGGCTCCTGTCTGCATCTTCAGACGTTGGGGTTTGAACTTTATTTCATCAGGACAGACTGGGGCTGGAGGTTGATTCCATCATTCATATATGCCTCATTCACACATCTAAACTAAACTAATAAGATTACAGCAAGGTTTGCAAAAATGAAGGTTGGAGGAAGCTTTTACAAAATGGTGTGAGCGTTTTAAAATGGGGTTTGAATTACAATATGGCAAACAGTGAACAGAAGTTACAATGTAGGCAAGTGTAGTGAATGGTGAACAGAAGTTACATTACTAAAGTGAACAATTAAAAACAATTTCATTTATCAGTTCTACACTACTTACCAATGCATCTGCATTGTGCTTTAACTTCTTTGCTTCCTGTAAATAATGATCAGCCGAGTATATCCTGCAACATAAAAAAAAAAAAAATTATGAGTTTAATAAGATGAAAATTGAATCCCTTTCTGTGTGCCAAGCTTTGTAACTGACCACCCGCAGAAACCCCACCCCCATGTTCCCCGCCCTCTGACTTCTACCACCTCTATCCACACCCCCAGCCCCTGACCACCCCCAGAATTCCCCTGCCCTCTATCCAATCCCATTCCCCCACTCCCTGTCCCCTTACCGCGCCACCCAGCTGCACCAGGCCAGGCAGCCACGCCACCCAGCTGGAGCTAGCCACGCACCACGCAGCACAGAGCACCAAGTAAGGCCGGTCTCTGCAGCTGTGCTGCCCCAGGAGCTCACAGCCCACGACCCAGAGCACTGCACCAGTGGCAGGGCGAGCTGAGACTGCAGGGGAGGGGTTGGCGGCTAGCCTCCTAGCCCAGGAGGAAGGCTGGGCAGAACATCCCGGGGGCCAGATTTGCTCACCTCTGCTCCAAAAAGAGTAACTACAAGAGATCTTTAATTTTCTATTTTACTGTATTAAATGCTGTATTTACAAGGTCACTGTCTAAAATCTGAACATGATTTTTCCAAACATACAAATAGTTGGAGTTAATCATTCCCCTATTTCACCACAATATGAAGTACTGGGCACACCTGATTTCATTTAAAGTCAGCATTTTATCACACTTCATTTAAAAGTGAATCATATCCTCCTCTTAGAGAGGCACTAGTTGACACTATAAAAGGAAAAAAACTAACATCTTTAAAAATCAGTTTACTGTAATCTAAAACCACAAATACTAAAAACATCTAATTATAATTATATGGTTAGTGCATGGTGTCACTGCAGGGCATAGTCAAAGCCACCCGGGTGCCCTAATTATACATTTCCGTACCTTAATATATTTGGATTTCTTTTAAGTTTATCCTTAACTCTGAATTTCCTGGCTTTAACATATTTGGCTTGTGGATAACTACAACTTCCCTTTAACTACAGATATGTGCTCAGAACTTTAAATTCCATCATAACTTGATTTTGTCTGGGAATATGTAGTAGAAGAAAAGCAAACCACTCCCATAATCAGGTTGCTTGCGTATGGTCCTTTATGTTGGCCCCTAAAAATACTTAATCCAAAAAGCAATTATTTTAAATCAACCTTGAAGTAGCTGATAAAACTAGAACCAAGCCCCTGTAAAGAGCACCCAAGTATTTGCATGAAATATTGCATGAATGGATAATCTTGATGTGAATTCAGGAATATATTTTACTGATTCATATTCTCCAAAATTTGTTAACTTTTTGATAACTTTGATAACACAGGACCAAATGATTCCATGATCCCACTTTTGTGAATCAGCAATTCCAGAGGCAGAGGATCCTCTCCATGACTGACAGCAGTCAGTGACTCGGGGGTTGGGGGGGGCAATTCATCCCAAAGAGGACAAGCAGACTGGACTGGTGAGGTGTGAAGTGAGTCTGCAGAAAGGGAGACTAATATTTCTTAAAAATGGACACAGGACAATCACATACTGTCAAAATCCACTGCTCGCTTGTTTCAGGCTGAGTACAAATGTACAAAGGAGGCTGAGACGTTGGCCAAATTAGCGATACATGTGTCAGGCAGGCATACAATTACAAGAACAGCATGCTGATCTCTACAGAATAATACTGTACATGCATGGCAAAGAACATCTCCTATATATAGAAAGCTACTATACATTTTACAAGTTACACACTGAAATTAGTGCCCTGTTTAGGGAAGAGGAAATGTAATGTGCCTGGCACCTCTCACTGCTCTCACCTGTCATCAAAAACAAGCTTTGCTCTTCGGGACTTTGAGCTGTCTGTAGCTGGGATAGATGCAGGAGGGCAGTTTGATGAACTGTTTAGAACCTTTTCCTGAGAAGAAATAAATTGCCACAATTAGTAATTATAAAAGCAGTTAGAAATCTGTTTTAAAAAGAGATGAGTGTTCATTTTTTAAGTTCCTCCTGATGGTCTCACTCTCCTTAAATGCAAACTAGGTCAGTTTTGCAGCAGGTTAATTGCCATTCACATTTACTACTTACACTTCATAACTTTCAAAGGCTTCTCTCCTCATTGGTGCTCCAATATATGCTGGAGGTGGAGCCAGACCAAGGATCAAGGAACCATAACCAGCTCCCTTACAAGCCCCCCTCTCTGATGGACCAAATGGATCTCTGCTAGAACGAATTTGATAAAAGGTTTCCAGGCACAACTGAATTCTCCTCCTCAACTTAGTAATCGCTAACATTCATTTATTTTACTGTCCGCCTAGGAGAGGTGCTGCATGTATTTTCTGCTTTTCTATTCCTTTTAGAAGAATCAACTCTGTAGCATGATTTTTGCTTTAATATTTCTCAAGTGGAGTGATCATTCTATTTTTCAAGAATCCAAAATGTGCAAGGAGCCTTCCAAAGAGACATGGCTCCTGCCTCCCAAATCATACAACTTCAGCTCAACATGACATAGTAAGTGAGACACAAGGTGGGCACGGTAATATCTTTTATTTGACCAACTTCTGTTGGTGAAAAACTTTTGACTGCTTCAAAAAAAACAAAAACAACCAGCAACATATAATTCCCTTCATCCACCACCAAAATGCAGTCACTTCAGAACAGAAATACAGCCAGCTGTAGCAAATGTTCAGAGGCACAGGACAAGACTATACTAACTTAAGACAAGAATTAAAACCAAATTAAACTATAAGGAGATACTAATTACCCAAATTAAAAAAAAATGGCCAGACTTGGTTCAGTGCTAATGCAGGAAAAAAAAAAGGTGCCAGTGAATCTATAATACAATCCCCTGAGGGACCTACAGGCTCCTTGGAAGTCTCCCATACATGCACTGACTAGACCAACCCTGCCTGCCTTACAAAATCTGATGAAGTCAGCATCTGAGGTGGATGTCTGCAATCCTAGTTTAGGTATTTCACTCGTTTGCTATTCTTGACCACTAAGTCACATTTTTCTCAGTTCTTGTCTATTTGTTATTTCAATCTGCACACTTGGCTGTCATGATTAGTTCCTCTGACTTTGCTTCAAACCTTTTCTTCAGACATTACTGAAGTTAGCAATTTATAAAGATTTGCCAAGTACTGCAACATACCAATTACATCCCTAATGCCTCATTAGGCTTTGAGCTTCTGTTTGCTGCAGAGGCCTCAAGACAAGATGGCACCAACACACAACAATACAATCCAGACCTTGTGAATTATAGTCACATTGAAATATTACGTTCTTGCCATTTGATAGTACAGCAGTCACTGAGAACAGCTTATCCTACAGCTAGGTTTAATGCCATGTTTTATCAGACATGCTCAGATGTTATGCACCACCCAATAGTATCCATTTATATAGGTGTGAGCAGGCAGGATCCCTAATTCCCCTCTCCACAAACACACACACACACACACGCACACACAGAGTAATGCCACAAGAACACATTTAGTCTGAACTCCTCACAAGCTGTTAGTTTCTAAAGATTTTAATTTTCAAAATCTTCTGTACCACCCCATTTTCTTCCCCAACTCAAACATAAACCTTTTTATTCTCCTGATAGCAGCTAATTACATCCACCTGGTCTGACAGCCAAGGCAAGTCAGTAGTAGCCCTGTGAAGGGTCCTATCCTGAAACACACCTTGGGTGGGGGGGAAGGGGGAAGAGGAGGATTGAACTGTCTTTTCCTTTATAGTCAGGCTAGCAGTACAATCTGCTAAAATCACAAATGGCTCAATTATTTAATTGCATATAAAATAATGTTTTGTTCTCCTATTTTACTTTGATATTAGCAACTCCAAAAAATGTCACTGGAATCAAATTAAATGATTAATAAGCAACCACTCTAGTTAGAAGAACACTAATCACATTTGTAAATTTAACATTAGTACCAACCTACCCCCAGGATATTACAATTCTAATGAATAGCTACTGAGTTGTTTTCCATTTACAGGCTTCCTTATGACCCAATTACTTGTGCTCTACCATAGGGAGTAAACACCTTTAAAAACTAAATTACATTTAAGCTTAAAGTCAAAGCCTGACAAATTATTGCTTGGATTACACATTGACATGCCAGACTGCACACAGAAACAATGAATATTAGAGGAAAGCATTTACAAAAATAACTCCTTACCTTGACTTCCCTGGCATTGCTGGAAGCCTTCCCTTCAGTCTTTTTTTGTTTGGAAGATGAGTTACTTTTACTGCTGCTGCTGCTACTCTCCTTATTACTGTTGCTGCTTGATTTTAAGGAAGAAGATTGACTGACTGTTCTCTTGCGGGACCCATGATCTTGCTTGGGATCTTTCTGAAGGACAGGGGCCACAGGAGAAGGGAGCAGATCCTTCTCTTTACCTGCACTCTGCTTTGAAGACCTGCATGAAATGAATAAGTACATCTTATTTCTAGATACAGTGACAAGAATTATTTTGACCTAACATGACTGTATATGGGGTTATTTACTTTTCACCTCATTTTTAATAATTGGCTTTTGGGCAAACCAGATTGAGCTTGTTTTTACCATTTGATCTTGTTCTGATTTGAAAAGGCAGCAGATTCTAGCCCACGGATCAGCAACCTTTTGGAAGTGGTGTGCCGAGTCTTCACTTATTCACTCTAATTTAAGGTTTCGCGTGCCAGTAATACATTTTAACGTTTTTAGAAGGTCTCTCTCTAAATCTAATATATAACTAAATATTGTTGTGTGAAAAGTTAATAAGGTTTTTAAAATGTTTAAGAAGCTTCATTTAAAATTAAATTAAATGCAGAGCCCCCCGGATAAATGGCCAGGACCTGAGCAGTGTGAGTGCCACTGAAAATCGGCACGCATGCCATAGGTTGCCTACCCCTGCTCTAGCCAGAAAACCACTTTTGTTTAACAAAACAAAAACCAAACCAAACCATTTACAACCTGAAAAGTTAATGCCAATGTTTGTGCCAACCTGTCCATAGCACTGTTAAGGTGGAGACTTTGTTCTGAATGTCTAGACTAAGAGATGGTATAGGTATGTATTCTATTTGCCCGACCAAAAGGGAAAGCTACCCTTAATTCAGCCATCCAGTACATATGTATCATGTCCTCACCTTGACTGTTCAAGGACTACTGTTGGCAATCAATGGCAAGCCTCATGCTTGCTAACCCATCTTTCAGTTGGGAAGATAAGGAATTTGGACAGCTATTTGCACAGTAATGAATTGTTCAAAGAAAAATTAAACACTTTTCATACTATTAATCTAAAGAAGATTTGGTTCTTTGCTGACAGAAGACAAATAGAGTAAGAATAAACTTAAGAGCCCCAGCAGAGGAATCTGCAAATCAGTTTTACAGAGGCTCTGAAAAATCTTAATATTCATAATTGAACACAATGAAACTGAGTGTTACCCTGTGGTATGCAGTATTATTGTACTGTGTTGGTCCCAGTATATTAGAGACACAAGGTGGGTGAGATAATATCTTTTAATGGTCCAATCAAAGGTATTACCTGACCTATCTTGTCTCTCTGTTATACTGCGGTAATTCACAGCGACCAAACAGGTTTCTTCAGATTATTCATTACAGTGGAATATGTGGTCCAGTGCACAGTTATATATTTTTATTGTGTAATCTGAAGTAGCACATATTTTTTAAGAAAAAGAAAATCCACAAAAATGAACAAATTTGCCACTGATTAAATGTACACTAGGAACCTTGCTAATTTGCACCCTGACTCATTGCAAAATTAATTGTATGTGTGGATAAGATTGAAAGTCTTATATTTTGCCAGTTGAAGGTTAGTTCTAATCTATGGTAATCACCAATATAAATGCAGCCAATTTTTTTAAAAAATGCAGTGTGTTTTTAAAAATGATCCAGTAGTTGAAGGATGGGAGTAGAAGTCAAGGGACCTGAGTTCTAATCCTGACTAATCAATGGCTTGCTGCATAACTTGGGGGAGAAAAATTGAAATCTGCAGTTTCCACATCTGCTGAATGGAGAATTAAATCACCCATTTTGCAAGGAGTAGATTAATTTGTGCATGTGGTTAGGTGAAGTGCAGATTGGCTAAATCTTACCTATGTTAGTGTTATGTAGCTCACCTATTTTTAAACACTGCCCTGTGTTAAGGTAAAAATTAGTCCCAGAAGGAAATAAACCCAGCCTATTCCAACCCCGTTATCAAAGGTAAATGACCTTTGAACAAACTATTTTGTAATAATGAAGTAAAGTTGTTAAATAAACCAACTGTTCTTTGTTAGGAGTGAACCGTGTCCCAGTATGCCTGGTTCTGGGAAGTACCTGCATTCTGATTAGTTACTGTGAAAACCCCAAAGTCAAGGTAAAAGGGCAGAGTCTGAAGACTTGGTGCACATGAAATCTCGCCCCATGAACAGTGAGCTGCAACTGATTTTTTCCCTTGTAAGTGGTGGCAAGCAGCTATTTAGTGGGAAATTTGTAAATGCATATAGGGTGTTGGGTGCCAATCTTTCCCTTAATGTATGCTAAGCCTTATAGATTTAAAAAAAACAGCCAATTTTCCCACTGCACTTACTCTCTATTGCCGGAGGCCTTGTGGCCTGACGAAGACTTTTCTTCCAGTTTAGTTTTCTTGCCTTCACCAGCTCTGTTCTCATCATCATTCTGAAGGAAGCAAGCACAAGAGAGCTATCAGGACAAAGTTTGATATTTACAGGTTAACTGTCCCTCATAATGTTTTACATTTGTCAAGACAATTTGGCAAACCTTTTACAACATATGGAACAATAGCACTACAGCATATCTGAAAAATCACTCCCTGGTGGGATCTAGCCCATGCCTTAAGATAGCTGACAATGGAATTACTTGTCCCAAACAGAAGGCAGCAGTATGTAGTGAATGTCAAATGATCTACCAGTACAAGCAGGACTGAAATGTGGCTGCTGAAATTACTGAACTACTTAAAATGTGATAACAAATCTGGCTGGAATCAACTAGGTTAAGACAATCTACACCTCATTATGCTGTTATATGGAGGTCTCCCAATAAGAGTAGGAAATTAATTTTGTTTTTGCCAGACCATAGGGAATTAAAAAAGCCAAAACACTTAAAAAAAAGCTTCATTCAACATTTGTCAATACATTTCTACCCCGATATAACACGATCCAGATATAACACGAATTCGGATATAACGCAGTAAAGCAGGGCTCGGGGGGGGGGGGGGGGGGGGGGGGGGGAGGAGGTGGTGGTGGTGCGCACTCCGGTGGATCAAAGCAAGTTTGATATAACGCGGTTTCACCTATATGGCAGTAAGATTTTTGGCTCCCGAGGACAGCATTATATCGAGGTAGAGGTGTATTACTTTTGATAAGAGTTGATGCTTTATAAAAAATAGTGGACTGTAAAAAGCAAAAGGTTTTGAATGTGAATTTCTAAACTGCCTACACATTTTCATTGATCTTCAAATCTATCATAAGCAGTAGTAGCAGAAAAACAAGTGTAAAATAATAATTCTAATGAGCAAATCAGCTCGAGACTAGGGTCTAATAAATAAATCTTACTGTAATGCAATGCAGTAATAGAATGCTCTTGGGCTACAACCCAGTACCCAAAGATAAAAAAACATGTAAGCAACTGACATTTGTCAGCTGTTGGATTTCTAAAGTGATTGTTGCAGAATTTCTTATACAGCCTGCCTCAGTATTTTGAGGTAGGCCTGAAAAATAGTTTGCCTCTCCCACTTGCCTCAGAAACATTCATGTCCACCATGACTGCACCACTAGGCATAGGTATCGTCTCAGGACTTTGAAGATGATTAGTGAGATGATTCTTTGAGATACAGCCCAAGTTTAATTGGTCTCCCCAAAGCCTTCTGTTCCCCATGTAGAAGCACAGCTCTTTATGCTGGTTTCTGTCCATAACAGCCACCATGTGTGTTATATTGTTTTGCAAGGAACAACTGGCCAAATAAGAGGGGGGCCATTAGGTTTGATGCTACTAGAGACTGAGTGCATTCAAGTGAGTGCTAGAACTTGTATAGTAGTGCTATACAAACAACAAACATCCTTGTAAGGTAGGTATTATCCCCATTTTTCAGGTAAGAAACCTTTCCACCTTACTTTCATTACTTGGCACAGGGCAAAGAAGTAATCTGAGCTGGATTAAGAATGGAGGAATCCATTTGTTTTCAGTCATGTCAAGTTCACCAGACCATACTGCTTCTCACTCCAAGAGTGACTGGAGATCACTTCTTGGTTGCTCAGCAGGGAAGCTGGCACAGTTGAAGGCAACTGGTTGGAAGGGAGCTTGCAGCAGCATTTAAGCCACCAGTGCCCCTTTGATATTGTGGCAAATTGGGAGATATCTGCATTATTTTTACATTATGTTTGACTGTTTCCTTGTTCAATTTTCTATTGCTGTCCACTTGAATTCAAAGAGCTGAGTCAGACCATAGATAAGACAGAAAACTGCAGGTACGCACCTTCAGAGCAGTTAAGAGAACAATGGGGCTATTGTTGGTATTTGCTAAATATCAAGAGGCCCTGACTTGTTAAAAAATACCCCTGGCAGAAAGGAGGTGTAAGTGATCGGCTTGCCCTGAGGCTGACACAAAGAAATAGAAGAGAGGTTGGAGCAGGCACATTCCTTAAGCAGGGCCTAGGCCAGGAACAGTTAAGAATAGGTCTACACTGTAGATGGGAGTAAGCTTCCCAGCCTGGGCAGAAAGACTCATGCTAGCTCAACTCGAACTAGCATACTAAAAATGAAAGTGTGGATGTTATGGCTGCAGCCAAGAGTGGTGGAAATGCCCTAAAAGCGTAGGGGAGGGAAGAGGCAAAGACACTCTCTGGGACTCCGTGAAGAGGGAGGGTAACAGAGCCAAGGCTCCAGCCTGAGCTTGAAAGTCTAACACCATAGTTAAACAGACCCATAGCCTGAGCCCTACGAGCCTGAATCAGCAGACACAGGGTAGCCGCTGGTGTTTAACTGCAGTGTAGACATACCCTTACGGCTCCAAATCAGAGCTTCTTATTCCCCAAAGCCATGGATGATTTCACAGAATTGCAGGAGTCACACATGGATGAAAACCCAATAGATCATTCAGTCCACTCTTCTACCAAGCAACCCTGCATTTTCTTAATAATTGAAAAAATTACCAGGCAAAGGCCAGCATAATAGAGTCTTTGGCACTCTGCTGATTGAAACATTAGAGCCAGTGCTGGTGTCACTAAGAAAAGGCTATTTACCCAACTCAGTACCCAATGATCCCACAACAGTCAATCTCCCAGCACAAATTTCATCATGACAATGGGAGTTACAGTGCCTACCAAGCTCTCACAAACACACCAATTCTCCCCCACCTGCCCCGAAAGTCCAAGGAAGCCTGAAGCCTAGACAGATTCCCTTCAAAACAAACAGTACCACTTCTTAATTGGCTTGAGGAGTCCCTAAGACTGAGCACTCTCTCTTTGCCACTGGGCTATCCATCTCACCTCAGTAGTAAGGCATCAAGAGATTGAGACTAGATAAGTTTTCAATTGATCACTTACCTTATGCTTCCTTTTGCCCTTGGTGGAATTTTTGTCTGAGGCTGGTTTTTGGGACTCTCTTGTATGCTTCTCTGGCACATTTTTCTTCTCCACTTTGGGTGGGTCTGCGTCTTTGTAAGGCTTCCCTGGTATTCTTGATAAGAGGCTCAGGTCTATCTTCACAATAAGTGGATACCGTTCATCTGGATCACTGAGTGGTGAAAGAAGTTCCTTCTCTTCCATAGGAGAGAACATCCTTTGCCGAAAAAAGCTGTCATCCTCCTCCATGGAAGATTTAACAGGAGTCCTATTGCTCTCAGAGTATTTGGGGGTTTGTGATGAAGGAGGCAGGCTCTCATTTTCATCAGAATCAGAGGAGGAAGTATCTGTTTCTATGAATTCCCTGGATTTCTGGGAAGGTTTGCTTGAAGCCTTATATTTCTTTTTCTCTGCTGTAGGCCGAGGGGAAGATTTGGGCTCCTTCTTTATGTTGGGTTTTCTAGAGCCCTTTGTGGCTGCCTTATGCCTGTTTGAGGGCATACTTGTTGCAATGTCTACTGGGGTTTCACTTTCTATTTTAAGCCCTCCTCTGGGCTCTTCAATAGCTGTCTTGTCTGCCTTCTTGGGCTGCTTTTTACCAACAGTCCTCCTCTGTATCGTGCTATCACTCTGTGCAGGTGACTTCTGCCTGCCACGACTGCTCTCTGATCCTTTTTGGGTGGTTTTGGAATCTCGCCCAGGAGTGGAGGAAATGGATTCCTTAGACCCACTTTGATCTGTATACCCATTCCCCGAGCTCTGATCTCGGCCATCTTTTTTGTAGCCTTGTGAAGATGGGATATTACTGTCCACAGAAGAAGCTGGTGACACTTTATGCGGATTCACTTTGTTCAACCAGTTGTCAAGTTGCCATTTGTTTGTTGGTGGTGGCTCAGGCTAAAAAAAAAGAGGGAGGAGTATTAAACACTATATTTTCTTCCCCCGTTTCCCTCCAAGGGCTGCAACATTCTGCTGTATGCCAAGGTAACAGCTATGCAAAAAGCTGATGGTGCTAATGAACCAAGTATAATGTGTTGAAATACAGTGTGAAAGCCACAGCTCTTATACCTTCACTGTAAAGAAAGGCTGATTACACAGAGCAGTGACAAATGATTGCTGGCAGAGGATGAGAAGAGCCACAGCAGATGCTGTTGGCCCAAGCACAGCATTATGGTGTGACCCAAAACGTTGTGCCATATCATTAGTTACATGAATGACTGTTAGTGCATATCATGCTTTAAACTACTTTTTTCATTGTTGTAGTATTACTGTACGAGCATGTCTGTCTCCCAAGCTTTCAGAGCCAAGTGGCATGAAGTACATGTCAAAGTAAAGTGCTAAATGTGTTTTTTTAAACAGTTCATTTAGCATATCTGATAAACTGCTGCTAAAAATCATTCCAAAATGTGTGTCAATTTTACGCTTTATTTAGCATCTTCTCAAACTATCGTTCTGTTCTTAACTGTCAAGATTGATGTGAAGATCATGGTACTCAGGGGTTATTGTAGATGGATTATAACTCAAACCAGATATCAAATCTTACCTCTGGAGATGCACTCTGGGATGGCTCATTAGCCTCACTGTCACTGGAACTACTTTCACTTTCAGAGTCAGATCCAGAACTGCTTTCAGATCCACTATGGCTGCTTGAGTCATCCCTGGAATTATCTGCTCCTTCACTATTATGTTGTGAAGGTTCAGAATTACTGGGGAAAGACAAAAAGATAAAATAATCAAGACTAAGACAGACATACAAGTTTCACAATTTTTATTTGCAACAGAAAATTAAACAGGTTCTGACTTAATTATCTAACACAAAATTCTACATAATTGAGTATAGCAAAGAGACTGGGAAATGATAATTACTTATAGAAACAATTACTGCTTTATTTTTCAAGCTGTTAAGTATCTACATGTGGGAGGAGAAAAGCTGTTTAACCAATGATCAAATTCTAATCACTTGTTGGGTTAGCACAAGCCACAAGTCTACCATGTCAGACATGGATTTTTAGAGCAGTGAGATCAAATTAGGAAAATTCATCTGCTCAAGTGTTACTTCATTTGCTGTGAACTGCTAAAAATCAGCTATGAATTCCTACCTTCCAGGTGTACTCCTTGGCACTATCTTATCAGAATCCTGTAATTAAAAAAAATAAAATAAAATAAAACTAGGGTGAGGAAGAAGCGTTCATAAATTATATTATGTATTGTGCACTGCATGGAGACGAAAACAAAAATAGAACGTCTAATACTCCTTCCTCATCACCAACATGAACATACTTAGCACGAAAGCTTATGCTCCAATACATTTGTTAGTCTAAAAGGTGCTACAGGACTCTTTGTTGCTTTTTAGCATATACAGCATCTCTCATCTGAACACACTGGACTAGTTAACAAAATTGCATATCCTCAGAGAGGGAAACAGACAGATCAAATTATTTGGCCATGTTCACACAGCAAACAAATGGCAAAGTCAAAGAGTCCTACACATTCTGCTATGGTTTTGAGAGTTCCAGTTCCTCTCTACTCATCGCCCTATGTCATTCACCTTCTGTGTGAGGACTGGTCACAACTTGGATCTATCAGTGTTATTCCTCAATTGCCCAAGGGGCTGATGTTCAGCAGTGGAATGCCCTATTCCAGTGCTCTCAGCGATTGTGCAAAATGCCTCATCAGCATTATCCAAATTTAAAAAAAAAAGACTGGGATTGGAAACTACAACAGAAAATGAAACCGGGATACTAAATGGCAATACAGGTAATCACCAACATCTAGGTTCCCGAAAGGACTATTTTTAGAATTATCTAAGATCAGTGCCAAAGATAGGACAATTTGTATTACAGAGGGTTAATAGCAAATAAGGGAGCATGAATTTTCCCAACTAGGGTGAAGATGCTACTGTAGAAGTAGTAACAGAAAAAGGAAATTTGGTGCGAGTGTTCACATACGTTAGACACAACCATCAATCCCAATCCTGAGTTACTGGTGTGTCGAGAAATGTATGCCACATATTATTTTG
Source organism: Gopherus flavomarginatus (assembly GCF_025201925.1). Taxonomy (NCBI): domain Eukaryota; kingdom Metazoa; phylum Chordata; order Testudines; family Testudinidae; genus Gopherus; species Gopherus flavomarginatus. The sequence goes on from NC_066623.1 coordinate 15,739,951, forward strand.
AAGATGTGCTGTCCTTAAATGGCAGGCCACCACATGGGGTTAGGGGTAGGGAAAATCAATCCTGAAAAAGTCTTGTCACTAAGAGTTTATACTTCTTGAGTACATTCTGTTCCATTTTATGTTGAGGAAAAAGCAATATGAAACTGCTACACAGTGAGATTTGGAAGTCTAAAGGCAAAACTGGAAACAAGGACTCCCACAAATAGTGATTATATATTCCAAAAAGTGTAACTAAAATTACTTTGAAAAATCTTGCTTTTTAATAAATGCTTACTGACAAATGTTCAATTTGCAACCAGCCAAGCACTGCAGGTTTTTAAAATAGAAATTTTGTATCGAACACTTCAGTTGGGCCTGCTGAACTTCTCTAAAACTTTAGTATTTATGGTATATACCTGTTCACCATCACTGTCTTCACTGCTGCTGAGTTTTAAGTCATCTTTCAACATACTGAGTGAAAGAAAGAAAGAAAGAAAGAGGAATAAATTTTTCATATACTCTTGAAATTAATTCCAAAGTGGTGTTAGGCTATAAACTGATCTAAAATGTTACTAGGAATTGTCCTTCGTTTACAGAGTTCATTGCATGTGGGAGCATACAGAACTCACTACTAAAAAGTTGAATACTTAAGTATAAGAATCCCTTATACAAAAATATTTTGTGTCACATTTTAATGCAAAAAGGAGAAGCGACCGCTTACAGGACTGTCTTCTTGCACACAAATGATTAAGAGTATTGTTTAAACAGAATTAAGGAGGCTAGAGAGTGACACTTAGAATTCTGTCATTTTATTTCACTGCTGTCACATAAGCTATGTATCAATATACATATCTAAATATATTTCACAATCCTAGAATAACGTCTGAATACTGGAAAGATACATTAATTACGGTTTTTGTTATCTTTTGTTTTATTTTTGCAATTAATGGCTTTAGTGTATATAAAAACAGTATCTTACTCTGTTTGGTTTGATTCACATCTGGAGGAAGAAAATGAGAAAGTTAAAAAATAAGCTTCCCATGCAGGTACTTTCGCAGTATGGCTGTTTTAATGAAATTCCTAACATTCTGACATCTTGAGTCTAATCCCCAATATACCTTTTCCTCCCAGAAAAGGTCATTTAATGTTTGTCTCCCCAAAAGAACAAGTTTACTGACTACACAAAGTGCAATCTTGTCCTATCATTTTATTTAAGACAGTATAAATTCATTGCAATAAACTCTCAGGCTCTCACCCACCCCTGAATCTAATGGGGGTTTCCAGCAGTTGTCCACAGATCTCCTCAGATTCTCCAGTTGCAGAAACGGCTCCAATTCCCCCATAGGTGATTTCTGCACCCACCAAAAATACCAGCCCCAACCATAAGTATAGCATTGTTGAAATACTGCTATGACAAAAGAGCAAAGGAAAAATGAAGGGTGTAATCCTTCTGTTACTGTCTCTTACGTTTAGTGTGGGTAAGCATCTTTTTTAAAAGTGACTGCATAAAGAGACTGTGTTCAAAGTCACATCTAATCACAGAGATAACAGTAGGTTTTTCAGAGCGGTAGATGGTTACTGATTTTTTACTCCTGCTAGCACTGTGAAGCCTGGACAAGCACGGGAGAAAGAACTGGGTTCTTTCTCTGCTTACATAGTAAAAACTGCTAATTGAAGACTTTGCAACTGAATTGGTATAACTGAGGGCAAAACTTGTTTTGCAGAATGTTATTTATTGGAGATGAGGCATAAGCAAGAACAAACCCAGGCCAACTCAGATGTAGGTATCTGAGCAAGGGGTGCCCTGCAATTGGGCTCTGGGAGTTGAGATGTATTGGCTGGGGAGGACCCCGTGGCTGGGTTCGGGGAGGAGAGGAAGGGGGCAGAGAAACAGAAACTGGGTTGTCATAGGGGTTTCTTTAACTCTACTTCTGGGGGAATGTGTGTGCATGCAGGGCGGGGGGGGGGGGGTTTACAGGCATACTTGCTGACAGATATTTTGAAATAAAATTACCAAAATAATTGAAACTGAGTGATTATGTAGTGTTATTTTGACAAATACAATTTGCAGAATTTTAAAATATTGTGCACAGAATTTTTAATTCCTTGGCACAGAATGCCCCCAGGAGTAATATACAGATAAGTCTTTAGTGGCTACTTTGGTGTACATATGTGCGTTTTCTAGGAACAATTAACCTCTGGGCACCAGGTGTCAAATTTCCACCCAACTTGCTCATTATAAAGAATAAAGGTCACCAAAAATTTATGAGGGGAAAAAACACTAATCAAGAAGCTTCCAGTTACACTGTGGTTTGGTTTTGTTTTGTTTTGTTTGTTTTTTATGGTTGTGAAGCAGACAGATGAAGCGTAATGTTCAGTCTATAGGTACTGTAATATAGTTTGCCACATTTGTAACAACATCTGTATGATAAATGTTTGGTATTCAAGCAGAAGACAGGGCCCATAATTTAAACTTCCTTAAGCATATTCCAAACAATATCCTCTGACTACAAAACATCACAGCTCCCTAAACCATTTTTGTAACTGTTACCACAGGAATCTCAAACTCAAATGACCATGAAGGCCACATGAGGACTAGTACATCAGCCCAAGGGATGCATCACTGACACACTCCCCCACTGCCCCCAGCCCTGCCCCCACTCCACCCCTTCCATGAGGCCCTGCCTCTGCCCCACCTCTCCCCAACCCTTCCCCATCCCCATTCCAACTCCTTCCCCAAAGTCCCCACCCCAAATGCAACCTCTCCCTGCCCCTCTTCCAACCTCTTCCCTAAATCCCCACCCCTACCCCGCCTCCTCCCCTGCATGTCCCTCCCCAGTCCTCCCAGTCCTTCCTGGAAAGTGCTAAGCGCCGCCAAATAGCTGTTTGGCAGCAGGAAGCACCTGGAGGTAGGCAAGAGCGTGGCAGGTGAAGGAAGCTTGGTGACTCATAGACTCTAGGACTGGAAGGGACCTTGAGAGGTCATCGAGTCCAGTCCCCTGCCCTCATGGCAGGACCAAATACTGTCTAGACCATCCCTAATAGACATTTATCTAACCTACTCTTAAATATCTCCAGAGATGGAGATTCCACAACTTCCCTAGGCAATTTATTCCAATGTTTAACTACCCTGACAGTTAGGAACTTTTTCCTAATGTCCAACCTTAATCTCTCTTGCTGCAGTTTAAGCCCATTGCTTCTTGTTCTATCATTGGAGGCTAAGGTGAACAAGTTTTCTCCCTCCTCCCGATGACACCCTTTTAGATACCTGAAAACTGCTATCAAGTCCCCTCTCAGTCTTCTCTAAACTAAACAAACCCAATTCCTTCAGCCTTCCTTCATAGGTCATGTTCTCAAGACCTTTAATCATTCTTGTTGCTCTTCTCTGGACCCTCTCCAATTTCTCCACATCTTTCTTGAAATGCGGTGCCCAGAACTGAACACAATACTCCAGTTGAGGCTTAACCAGCACAGAGTAAAGCGGAAGAATGACTTCTCGTGTCTTGTTTACAACATACCTGTTAATGCATCCCAGAATCACATTTGCTTTTTTTGCAACAGTATCACACTGTTGACTCATATTAAGCTTGTGGTCTACTATGACCCCTAGATCTCTTTCTGCCATACTCCTTCCTAGACAGTCTCTTCCCATTCTGTATGTGTGAAACTGATTGTTCCTTCCTAAGTGGAGCACTTTGCATTTATCTTTATTGAACTTCATCCTGTTTACCTCAGACCACAGCAAATAACTTGGGGCGGGGTGGGGAAGGCGTGGGGCGCTTGGCAAGCCACAGCAAATAACTCCACAGGCCGCGTGTTTGAGACTCCTGTGTTAGCAGCTGAAAGTAGATCATAACTTCACAACCCAAATAACTGGATTTCTCTGCAACCGTGAACATTTATTTATTTTAAAAGGTCCCTCTACCCTACCTGCCCTCCTCATTCTTGTCAAAAGTACTGAAACATACAGCAATCCCAAGAATAGAAATCTTATTTAAATATCCTGCTAGCGCACAACAAAAAAAGGAGAGCAGGAAAAGTGACATGCACACGTGCCCTTGCAAACCAGCAGCTGGTAGACATAAAATTTGAGACCATCTTGGAAAGTGTTCTTTTCACGTGGGCTTGGGTAGCCATTTTCTGGTAATCAACAAGAATTAAGATTCTACATAAGAGAAGACAGTTACCTTTTCTGTAACTGGTGTTCGAGATGCGTTGCTCATGTTTCATTACATATTAGGTGTGTGTGTTCACCACATGCACTGGTGCTGGACATTTTTCCCTTAGTGGTATCTGAAGGACAGAGGCTCTGGCGCCCTCTGGAGTGGGGGCCACATAGCACAGTATAAGGGGCTCCATCAGCTCTCCCCATCCTCAGTTCTGTCTTGCCAAAAACTCCAACAGTGGGGAAGGAGGGCAGGTTGTGGAATGAGCAACACATCTCGAAGAACACCAGTTACGGAAAAGGTAACTGTCTTTTCTTCAAGTGCTTGCTCATGTCCATTCCATATTAGGTGACTCCAAAGCAGTACCCCTGGAAGTGGGTAGGAGTTAGCTGATGTGTAGATTGCAACACAGCTCTGCAGAATCCAGAGTCATCCCTGGCCTGCTGAGTGAGGCATAATGAGCCATGAACGTGTGAACAGATGACCACGTTGCAGCTCTACAGATGTCCTGGATAGGGATATGTGCCAAGAAGACCACCGAAGATGCCTGAGCTCTCATCAAGTAGGCTCTGACAATCGGCGGCAGAACCTCTGCCAGGTCGTAACAGGTCCTTGTACACGAGGTGATCCAGTTGGAAATTCTCTGCAAGGACACCAGAAGGCCTTTCATCCTGTCTGCCATAGCAACGAAGAGCTAAGTTGATTTTGAGAAAGGCTTGACACATTCTAAGTAAAAAGCCAAGGCCCTTTGGCAGTCCAACACATGAAGACACCTCTCTTCACTGGTCCTGTGGGGTTTGGGACAGACCACCAGGAGGAAGCTGTCCTGATTCATATGGAAGGTTGATACCACCTTTGGCAGGAAGGCTGGGTTGGGCCACAGCTGAACCTGGTCTTTGTAGAAGACCTCAGAAACACCACAAATGGTCAAGGTTTTAATTTCACAGATTCGTCTCGCTGACATCACCACCACCAGGAACACGACTTTCCATGACAGGTGGGAAAAGGAGCAGGAACCCTGGATCAAAGGGCGAGCCTAGAAAGGACTATGTTAAGATCCGATTGCGGGACAGGGGCCCATACCTGCAGAAAGTCTCTCTCGAGCCCTCTCAAGAATCGGACCATCATGTCATGGGAAAACACTGTCCTTGGATTGGTGGGTGAAAAGCAGAGATGGCCGCAAAATGCACTCTAATGGAAGTGTGTGCCAGGACCTGGTTCCTCAAATGGAACAGGTAGTCCGGGACAGCCTGTATGGAGGAACGCAAGGGAGCGATGCCCCATTTGGATGCCCAATGGGAAAACTTCATCCACTTGGCAGGTAAGTCAATCTAGTTGAGGGCTTCCTACTTTCCAGGAGGACCTGCTGGACTCCTTCTGAACAGATCTGGTCCTCCAGGTTCAGCCACACAGCATCCACACCGAGAGGTGGATGGACTCGAGGTTGGGGTATAGGAGCCAACCGTGATCCTGTGACAGAAAGTCTGGTTGGTTGGGCAGGGGCCAGGGAGGACCTGCTGCCAGGCTCATAAGCGTGCCAAACCAATGTAGTTAGCGGGAATGTGGAGACTTCCACAACGAGGTTTGTCAGTGCAAGGAACCTATCCTGTGGCAGGAACGCCCTGGTGCAGTTCAAGTCAAAGGATCGCTCCAATGAACTATTCTCTGCACTGGCACAAACATCGACTTTCTGTCATTTATCAGAAGGCCCAGAGAGCAGCATGTGGCTTGAAGCACCATGACATTCCTTTGGACTTGAGACCTGGAACTGCCCTTGACAAGCCAGTTATCAAGGTACGGGTAGATCTGGATGCCCCGGCGCCTAAGGTAAGCCACTAACATGGACATGCACTTGGTAAACGTTCTTGGTGCTGTCGCCAGGTCAAACATGAGGACTGCAAACTGGTAGTGGTGGGGTCCCACTGTAAACTGGAGGAAGCATCTGGGTCCCTGAAAGATCACTATGTGGAAGTATGCATCCTTCAAGTCAAGGGTGACATACTAGTCTCCCGGATCCAGGGAGGAGATAAACAGAAGCCAGGGAGACCATGTGGAACTTTAGCTTCTTTAGGTACTTGATGAGGTCTCACAGGCCCAGGGTGGGCCATAGACTGCTCTTGGCCTTCGAGATTAAAAAGTACCAGGAATAGAACCCCTTGTTCCTGTACTCAAGCGGAACTTCTTCCACTGCACCCAGCTGCAGCAACCCATTTACCTTCTGTGCGAGGAGACTCTTGTGAGGGATGGTCAAGGTGGGTGGGAGAAGAAAAACTGGAGAGCATAACCCTGTTCCACTGTGCTGAGGACCCACTGGTCTGAGGTTACAGTGGTCCAAGCAAAGAAGAAAAGGGAAAGGCAGTTGGAGTACACTGGGACAGATGGATCCGGGGAATAGTCTGATAGGTCGCCCTCGGGCGCACCCTCAGAATGACCATTTGGCCCTTTGCTTGGTATGGATTGAGCCTGACTGGGCAGAGGGTGGAGGCTCGGATATCGTTTGTTGCCCTTGGCTCATTTGTAGGGCTGGTCCTGCCAAGGCTGGTTCCCCTGGCCCGAAGGCTGCTGTGGTTTGAACCGCTTATGCATCGGGGCTGGGATGTACCGATCCAAGGTTTTCAAGGTGGTGCAGGAGTCCTTGAGACCATGCAACTTGCTGTTCATTTGCTTTGCAAATAGGACTCAGACGAAGGGCATTGATGGCTGAGCCTCAGAGAACAACCCAGAGAGGAGCAGCCAGGAAGCTCAACGCATGGAGACAACAGAAGCCATGGTGCAGACAGCAGCATCAGCGGCATCCGATGCCACCTGGAGGGCTTCCCTGACCACGGTCATGCCCTCAAATCGAGAATCGCTCGGACCTCCTTCTTGGAAGCTGCAGGGAGCTGAGGAACAGAGGACAAACAAACAGATAGCTCCTCCAATTCCTCTGCCTGAAGCACCAGGTTGGAAGTGATCCTCTTCAAAAGTTCTTGGTGTGCTTTAGCATCATTCTGAAGAACTAAGTGAGTAGGCCCTGTGATAGTCTTTTCTGGCGATGACGAGGACAATGCCGGTGCTGCAGGGAACCTCCACGTCCATCGGTGGTCCAGCAGCTTGCTCCCTTGGTACTCCTGAACCTGTGGGGTCTTACTCCCCAAAGCCTCGAGAACCAGCGGGGGAGGGGATACCGAGGCCACTGGCCTTTCCGAGGCTCCTGACACTGATCGGGCAGCCTGGGATGGTTGGGTGAAATCCCAAGGGTTCCACAGGTACCATGGCACCAGGCACTGCGCTTGGGGCCATGGAACTGGTTTTGGTGCTGTTGATGCTGCCATCACCACAGGTACCAGGCCTTGTCCCGCAGTCAGGGAACATCACTCCATATCAGAGCTGTAAGTGGAGCGGTCGGTACTGGGCGACCAGGAACGGGCGGAGTGGTGGCTCTTGTCCGAACCAGTGTCGGTTGCTGGGACCTGAAGCTGACCTGTCTGAGCGAGTCAGGCATCTCGGTCAGAATTTTGAAGAATGACGGTGTTTGGCGTATCTGCGTCAGATACCTGGTGATCTATGCCTCGCTGCTCGACTGGTACCAGGATGTCAAAACGGGACTTGGAGCCACTACGGGCTAGCTGTTGGGAGAAACCTCCTGAGAAGGGCTATCTTCTCCTAGGAGACGGGTGGTGACGACCAGGTGATCAGTGGTCTCTGCTCCCGATCGGTCCAGTGATCAGTACCAGGCCCTTGGAGACATTCGGGGCCAGTCCCAGAGATCTTGTTGAGTGGCATGTGCCCCAGAGGGTCTGCGCCAATCCAGCGAGGAACCTCCTCAACTCCCTTGATCAGTGCCCCCAGTGTGGGAAAGGGGGATCTGCTGAGCCTGCCTCTAGTCCAAGGCATGACAGCTTCACATGGGCGATGGCGGGATGTCACTCTCGATGAGGAACAGTGCTACTGAGGCAGGGACACACGCATAGGTCCCAAAGCAGGCTTTCCCTGAGACCGGGATATCGCTGGAGCCACTGTGGGCTGCACCAGTAGCATCAGGATTTCCTGAGCTGCTTGAAGGGTTTTGGGCATTGATGACACCTGAAGCTGGTCATGTCCTGCACCACTATCCAGAGTCTCAGGCAAAGTATGGGATGGGCTGCACTGCTTGACTTAAGCTGGAGCCCGACTTCCTGAAGGGGGTGTTGAGCTGCCCAGCATGGGTCGTGGCTTGGCTCCAGCCCTCTCTTTGTAGGAGATCGTCCCTTCACATTCTTCTTCAGCTTCATGACTGGAGCCACAGTGCTTGCTGTGGAGTTGGACCACTGCTCCGGAGCTGCAGTGAGTGTAGACTCCACTAGGAATGCCCTTAGACGAGTTTCACGCTCCTCCTTCATCCTAGGTTTAAAGGACTTGCAGATACAGCACCTGTCGTTTACGTGCCCCTTGCCTAAGCACCTTAGGCAGCTGGTATGCAGATCGCTGACAGGCATAGGCCGTTTACAATGATCACAGGGCTTAAAGCCTGGGGAAGTGGACATGTCCATTCCCCTGGCTGAGTCCTGTTCAGGACTAATGAAGAGTTGTAAACAACTATGAAGGGTTTAACTAAGAAACTACTAACTATATACAAACTATTTTACAGGTTTTCAAAGTTCACAAGAACAGAGAACGAAACAACGCTAGCCAAAGCAGCAGATTTTCCAGAACAGTCACTGGTAGCAAGAAGGAACTGAGGATGGAGGGAGCCTGCAGTGCCCCTTATACCGCGCCATGTGGGCGACACTCCAGAGGGCACCAGAGCCAGTTCCCTACAGATAATGCTAAGGGAAAAAATTGCGGCACCAGTGCACGTGGCAAGCGCACACACCTAATATGGAATGGAGATGAGCAAACACTCAAAGGACTGTTATATCCACATTAAAGTGTGGAGAAATGGCTATAGTCATCTTAATGGGACAAAATCCTTCAAAAACACTTCAGAAATAGTAGTTTGGGAAATATTGGAGAGGATGTTCTAATCTTTTTATAAGGGCAACTTACGATTTCGATTGATGGCCATTGGACGTTTTTGATGAGGGATTGTATCTTTCTGGGGGGAGGAAAAAAGAACACTCCTTAAAATAGACCAGCAAAATAAGACACTTCAAAGTTACAAGAAATAAAAATCCTAGATTAATTTGGAGGCAAGTATGGTTGAGTGAATTTAGCACTTGAGGAATGGAGGGACTAACACAACTGGTTTAAGCCAGATATGATGCAAGCAGGTGTTATGCAAACTTCCCACACGGTTCCATCAATGCACCTCAACCCTGACATGCAATACACCCTTTCTATGCCTGCTTTATGGTTCTCTTAAGCAAAGCCAATCATGCTGAATTCTTCTATTTGCTTGGTGTAGTTATACATGAATTAGAATGGGACTAACAGAATTATTTCACTAATATCATTTTACCTAGATTTGAACTAGAAGATCCAGAGGTGAAAGGCTAGCACAGCAGGAAACTGCACCAACAACAGTAGTGAGGGTATGTCTACACAACAAAGAAAAACCTGCAGCTGGCATGTTCCAGCCAATTTGGGCCTGCAGCACTGTTTCCCACCCTGCAGAGTCCAAGAGCTTGGGCTCCAGCTTGAGCTTGGAAGTCTACACAGCAATGAAACAGCTCCGCAGCCCAAACCCCACAAGCCCAAGTCAGCAGGCACAGCATGGGTCTCTCTTTGCTGTGTACACATACCCTGAATATACAAAACTGGACCAGATTTCAAGTGATGCTTTTTTTTTTTTTTTTTTAAGACAGCAGTAAGTTTCATTTATTTTGAATGCTGTGAAAGAAATTGTTTACCTTCTCTCTCAGTTAAAACCACTGTTTTAGAAAAAAATTATACTGCTCTCTGCATGCAGAGACATGGAGTTACTTAGCCGGTAGTGTCATGTTAAAATTAGCTTCATCATCATCCCTACTCAACTCTGCAGTAGCTGAGTAAGGATCCCACCATTTTGACCAAACAAGGTAGGTCACTTGAAATTCCTAACTTCTGTCCAGGCCACCACAACAGAAGTCAGAATTGAAGTGGTCATAATGTGGTTTTCAGTGAAATATTTAGGAGTTGAGAATCACTCCTAGCCTCTGATCAGGCTGGCTTCTCTCCATTTTACAGTGCATTTCTATATGAAGCATTTATAGATAGGCCCACATACCACAGCAATAGGTTTTCTAATTAAGTGTTTGAATTTATTTCCTTAATTCCTCTCTTTATTGTGTGTTCAGAGTAAGTGGCTTGTCAATATATAAGAATAAGCCTCTCTATGCTTTTACTACTTAATCTGATTAATTATTTGGGGTATGAAGGGTCAAGCCTGATGGAAGTGAATGAGTGTGGGCTGTGTTTCAATCACACTAAATGCACACTACCTGTAAATAATCCATTTGAGTAATTCTCGTGGAAAAGGAAAGACAAATTTCAACAAAAGCTTTGTTGCTTTTATTCAAGGTCTGAAAAAAAGCTCTGATAGTGGCGGAGATTGAGCATATGCATAATCATACCCTGGAGTTCCTGATATTACCATATTCTCCATTTTGAATTATGCCCAATAAGGTGAGCATGGAGTGCCACAGCAAGGAGAAGCTACAGTGTGGAATGGCTATTGTCCCAGCTTTAAAACAAACCTTATGCTTTATTCTACTACACACATTAATTTGCCTGCTGGACATCAGACATTCAGAAACTAGGGTTTGAGTTTTCACATACAATTATCACTATGATTTTCAATCAGCTCTAAAGAGAAAGCATCTTTCAGAGGATTACAGTAGTTTACTGGGTATAGCTAGGTATTTCCTCTAGAAGCCAGCAACCACAATGCAGTTTAATCATTACCTTTCAGATCATATAACAGGACTTGTAAAAGAAAGCCAATTATCTGTTTTATAGAGTAAGACTTGAAGAAAATATGGAAATGCTAACTTGCAGTTTTAACCTGTGTGACCTGTTTGGAAAATTTATATTCAAAAAAAGCCAAGAAGCCCAAGAGGCATTTGAGATGTTAATCATAACATGAAGACATTTTATAAAAATATTTTTTTAAATATATGAAATGACTTTAAATACTCACTCTGCTCTCCAGTGCCAAAAGTGGACTGTTGAGACTCCTAAAGGAATAAAAAGTTATATAAGATTTCAAAAGGGAGTTTGAACTAATGATGAAAGTAAAGGCTGAGTCATATTGCCCCCTATTCATTTAAATGACTGCAGTGTATTAGGACTTAAGTAGAAGAGTGAAGCAAAAGCAAGGAATGAGAGTACTTGATTGTTCCTCTGGGTTCAAATTCCCTGCACCTATCCCAAAAGACATTCCAAGCCCAAGCACATGGTCTTAGCACAGGGACTTACTTCGCTAGGCCTGCCCATACTCCACTCCTACACCACCCCATCTGTCCCTCCAGTTACCCATGCAACTAATTCGTGTACAATTATCTTAGCAGTGCTCACAAGTTAGACTCATTCGCTTATGTAAATTACATACTCAAATCATATGGAAATCTAACCATGAAAATCAAGCCATGTTCATTCTGGCTCTGACATCAGCAGCAGAGACCCTGGCACCAGAAGTAATTCCAGAAAATCCATCTCTACCCCACACAGTACTGCAAAGTCAATCCTGCTAAATATAATTTTAAAAAAAACTAAAAGCTTGTTTTATAGTCCTTAAATAAACACAGATCTGATTGAGTAGGTACAGGGAGCAGACTGCCAAATAAGAATGCCATATTTATATAGTCACCTTTTCTGACCATAACCTTGTTTTAAAGCAGTCCAGCTTTGGCCCTAAAAATATGGAAGAGCTGAAAATACATGACTCAATTTGAAATGCACTACTTAGGAAATTGAATCTAGTATACTTCATTGAAATGCTCTTTTTCACTAGTTTGCCAAGAAGAATCAAGTAATCTACCAATAGTGGGTTGTAGCTTCTATAATAAGCCTGTAAACTGACCTCCCATAGCAAGTGGCTCACGGAAGTGCTGCATGTACATAATGGTATCTGTAAACATTCTGAACAAACAAGAGCTTTACACAAAATGTTTAGATGTTCTTAAAAATCTTTTACAGCTTTTCAAATGTTTATTGCAGATGGGTAAGTTGTTGAAGCAGTAATACATGAGGTTTTATTTCTTTGGAGTTCTTCACTGCAGTGTATAAAGCTCACTGTGTCCTGCTAAAGACTTCCCTCTTCCCAAAGATATCTTGGTTTTATATGCTTTATTTTAAAAATTGCTTCTTTAGTCAAAGAAAAGAGTAAAAATTTAAATTAACTCAAAATGAAGCCTTGTGACATCTTCCCAGCTTCAACAGATAATTACCAGATAAACTTTAGAAAAAAGGAAAAGGTTAAAGCAATGACGGATTTTTATATTTCACAGACATACTGAATGTCAGAATGATTATCTGCTATTTGGTTTCTTTTTGCCTCCATGGCCAAAAGTAGTCAGCTGGCCAAAAGCGGTAGGCTATCATTCAAAATGGAAGACAGCATAGTGGGAAAATTATTGTGTTGCCTAATTTCAATAGCACTGGTAGATAGCTGCCGTCCTGGGTCAGGCATACAAATAGCAATTTACATCTGTTTCTTCCTTATGTACACATTGTGACGGCTATAAAACAATGTCTGTGCAATTATCCATTGGTGTCACTTAAATGTTTTTAAGTCACACCACAGCATTCCGTAAGGGTGCACTTTGATGAAGATATATTTTGTTTTAAATCCATTTTCCAATAATCTATTTTAGTTTTGAACACACTTCACTTTAAGAAACTCAGACAAGTAAAAGCACAAGCTTATAGCTACGAAGTTATTTCCGGCAGTATCATCTCCCTGGGGACTACTTAGGAAAGGACAAATGAGAAACAATGGAGAGGAAGGAGACCATATTAATCTACTGGGAGTAACAGCAGACAGACTGGTCAGGACAGGCAATGAAGAGATTTAAGCAGGAAGCAAACTGCACTTACACATAAAAAGCAGAGAGAAAGAAGACTGGATATAATTGAGCAGAATGGTAATGCAGTACTTAGGTAGGTTGCCAATTTGGCTCTAGTCCAGGTAGCAGTGACTGAAAGTGGTTGCCATTTGATGGCTGTTGGATTCTATTTGAAATGAGACCGTGGTCTCAATTCCACTTTCCATATTACTAACTTAGCAGCAGCACAATCAGCCCTAATCGATGCCATTGCTGATACTCTCCGAGAGGTCAACAATCGAATAAACCTGGAAACAAGACTCTCCTTCCCTTCCTTAGCCATCCCTCCTCTAGGTCACAGTAGAGGTACTCCAGGGCAGAATTTTACAGTGCTGCCATAATATTTGCTTTGTGGAGAGCAGACTTCAGTCTCAGACTCACAACTGAGCAACTTTCACCTGTACAAAAAACCCTTGGCTCTTAAGATGTTTGGGTGGTATGTGTCTATCTACGCATACATACACAGACAGATATTTTATATACAATACCAATATTCTGGCTTTGGAGTCTGACAGTCATCTGCAGGAAATCTACCTGAGGCTGGAGCAGTAACCTCAAGCCTCAGACCATGGCTCAAATCAAATGACAGCGTATACAATTTTCAAAAGTGACTTAAGCATTCTGGGTCCTACGCTCCATTAAAAGTTTTACCCAGATTTCTTACAACAAAAGATCTACAGGGTAATCCTGTAAGGAAGCCAATTTAATGCAGTTTTGTTCTTGCTTAGGACCTGCTTTACCATTATTAAATATGTTAAGGTAATATCAATAGGCCCAATCAGGAATCTGGGACCATCAGGCTAGGCACAATTCACATCAAACAGACAGTCCATGCCCTAACTATCTAAGTTGACATATTAGTCCACTGAAAAGTGCCTACGTTTGTCGTATGGCATGAGAAACACAACAAGTGTTAGCACACAAGTAGAATGCTGTGAAACCTAGCAGCATATTACGTGTGAAGAAAGTACAGTTTCTGAAGAGATCAAGTCCTCTCAGGACAGTATAGCTTGATTAAAGTAAACCACTGTTCTGTTTTGTTTTCTACATTCCACTATGGTTTCAGGATAAACAAACCCATGGCTCACTAATTTGCTGGAATTCTTGGAAAATATTCCTGCCAAGAATGACAGGGGGTACAACATGGCAGAGGAAATTATAAGCTTTGGATCTGCAGAGAGTATTTAACAGAGTTCCTCATCTAAGATGCATAGTCATGGAATAAAAAAGTTGGCTAGAAGTCAGAAGACAAGAAGAAGCCATAAATGGAATTTCTTGCAAGCTGGTTTAAGAAACACAATCCAAGTTGATAAATGTCCAAAAATATGACCTCTCTTTTTGTTCCTGTATGTCAGCAAGGCCTAATATCTAATATTATCTAATCTAATCTAGCTTCTTTCCCCCACCCCATACAAATGATTTAATATATATGCTTATGAGGAAAGTCAAGTCAAAGGCCCACAAGCCAAACAATTCATAAACAACCCTACAGTAACAAACAGGCACATGTTTGCAAGATAGAGAAAAAACATTCTGTAAAGAAACAGATTTCTTCTTCAAGCATGCTGGGGTTATTACATACTAGTTATGAATATTATGAAACTTACTTTATTGTTAAGAGAACTAAGTTATTTTAAGTATTACTGCTGCGTTGCCAATTTTGTATCATGCAGCAAATTAAGCTTGGATGAAATTAGTGTGTGCAAGATTTTCAGATCTGTCATTACACTGATAAAATCAGTAATTACCAAAAGGGAATAGATAATGAAATAATGAGACTCATTTCTGGATTTGCATCAGGAAGTAAATCTAGGAATTGTTGTAGAATACTTTGTAAATTCTCAGCTCACTGGACAGCAGCAAACAAGAACATACAGTTCAAAGAGGAAAGACAAGTATAGGGTTCTGCAGGTCCCCCATGCTGCTCTCTTCAGGGAGGATGGGTCTCTGTTTGTGGGTATATATTGACAGTAGAGGCGTGGAGGTGGTGTCCATGGACTGTCATGAGACCTGGCCAGAGCATTTTAGAGAACCATATTAATTATTTTCACCACAGCTCAAGGCAGCTACATTAATCTTGGAGATAACACAGAGGACAGTGCTCCCCCCTCCCAACCCCCAGAAAAAAGCAAGCGATATAAGATGTTAAGAATGAAATAGATGAACATAGAAAAACAACTTACAAAAATAAACTTCAAGTGAAATATACTTATAACTAAGCTATTCTCTATCAGGGATCGAAATGGGTCATTCAGTGGGCTCTTACTTTCCTCTGGAGTCTGCGTGTAATGCTCCAAAATATCAGCTTTCATTACAAAAAATAAGTCTAGCCCTTATGACTTTGAAGATTATTCAGTTAACATTATAAAGCTTATTTGTGAAGTAACATTTGCTGATCCTGTAAATGCTGAAAGAGTGCCAAGGGAGAAGCAGACTGCCCCAATCCATTTTCATGGTGTGTTAACTCTGGAGCAGAATGATATTGCAATGTTCTTTCACTGTTGATCACACACTAGAAACAAGAGGTATAGATGTAAGCTAGAGGGATGTAAGAGCTGCACTGTCTTCTTCTAGTAATGCCTTGTTCTGGAAAGTGACACCAAGCTAACAAACATACAATTGTTATTAGTGTGTGACCATTTCACTGACTCTTTAAAAATCAGTATTTGTAGTTTTACATTAATGATACCATGGGGTGACGGGACGAAAAAGCCAACTGAGCAGAGTTAAGATAGTGCTACGTCAGGGGTGGACAAACTTTTTGGCCTGAGGGCCGCATTGGGTTTGAAAATTCTATGGAGGGCCCGTTAGGGGAGGGGGCGTGGCCCCCCCGCTTTTCGCCCTTAGATCCCCTCCCCACCTCGGACTCCTGTCCCATCCAACCCACCCTGTTCCCTTCCTGCCCCCGGAGCCCCTGCCTGCCTCCCACCACCCCAATCCAACCCCTCCTCTCATTCCTGACGGCCCCCCCCAGGACCCCTGCCCCATCCAACCACCCTTTTCCTCTGTTCCCTGACTGCCCCCGGAACCTTTGCCCCTGACTGTCCCCTGCCACCCCATCCAACCCCTCCCTCCTTCCTGACTGCCCCCCTGGGACTCCTGCCCCCATTTAAGCCCTGTTCCCAGTCCAACCCCTATCCAAACCCACACCCCCTTACCACCACCTTGAACTCCCTTGCCCTCTATCCAACTCCCTCCCCTCCGCCTCCTTACCATGCTGCCTGGAGCACCGATGGCTGGCGGCACTACAGCCACGCTGCACAGCACAGAGCACTGGGTCAGGCCAGGCTCTGCAGCTGCGCTGCCCCAAGAGCTCGCAGCCCACCACCAAGAACACTGCACCGGTGGCGGAATGTGCTGAGACTGTGGGGGAGGGGGAACAGCAGGGGAGGGACCGGGGGCTAGCCTCTTGGGCCAGGAGCTCAGGGGCTGGGTAGGAGGGTCCCACAGGCTGGATATGGCCCGCAGGCTGTAGTTTGCCCACCTCTGTTCTAAGTGCGTAACTGTGCATTTCCATACTTTATATGTCCAAATTTCTTGTAAGCTTAACCATACCTTCGCTTTCCCTGCATTTGTGATGCTTGACTTTGGAGATAATTACAGGATCCCTAGATGCTTTGAAGTTACTGACACGTATTCAACCTTAATGCCAATTTAATGTAGTTTTCATCTGGAAATTCTCTTTTATTTTCTTTTTAATTAAATATGTTACACGTAAACACTAAAAGAGAATGTTACTATGTGATATTTCCAATGATCTGAAGATATGTACTATCAACTTAAAAATATAAGTTGTTTTTTTTTTTAAACTTTCATGGCCAGATCTACCAGTACATACCCCACTACAGACCAGCACAAAGCAGCCAGAATGTACTGTCCAGTTTCCCCCCTCCCTCTTAATCCTACCCACATTCTCATGCGCATGCACACACACCAGTGTTCCCTTCCTTCCTTTCCAACTGAACAGATCTGGGTACTTTTTTAAAAGAACCTTTTAAGATCAATGGTCCTGACAACAAAGCTCTTCATAACAAAGTTTCTTCTTCAGCCCCTGCTGATGGAAAACAACATTATTTACAGAAAAATCAATGAAGAACTGCTCTTTCGAAACGGCTATCATTTCCTATTGTTCTCAAAGGGACTGAAGCCACAGCAGCCAGATCCTGAAAGGAACAAAACTGGGAGGCAGTAAGATACAGCAGTTGAGTGAATGCAGATGGGGAAAGAAGAGAACTGTGCTCTTTACAGGGCTATCATGGGTACTGCTGCAAAGCCAGGATGGATTTTCAGACAAAGGGTTAGCATGTACTCAAATAAACCCCAAATGACAATGCACAGTTAAATTTAACAACAAGAGCTTTAAAACTCTGCAATGCAATTCTTGATCTTTAAAAGGAGTTTTCCCAGTTTTAATTTCACTCAATATTTAACTACTAAACAAATATAAAGTTAGGTTTGTCAGTCACTAACCTTCGTTGGAAAAGGAAATTTTGATGGCTCTGTTTTACATGGTGTATGAATAGCTGTCAGAGGTGGAGGCCAAGAGTGGGTCATCTCCTGCAACCAAACCAAACAGCAAAGCCATTTTACGTTAAAGGTTAAAACACATCAAAATGCCAACTTTAAAAAGCTATACACACTTGTGTGAAATATTTTTACCTATAATCATTAGATGTAAAACCCAAGATTTAATACTTATTAGGGACTAATTTGTTTTTTTCTGTTTACTATATCTATTTGACAGCATTTTGAGTATGCAGTTCCATTCTCTGCCTATATAATGAACAAACTTTTGCAGAGAAATCTGAAAATTCTTTATAAAACCATTTGTCCATGAAAATGGACACAAATACATTCAATAAAGAAAATACATAGAATTGATGAGCTGCTTTCTGTTCCTCCAAAACTTCTACCAGCAAATTTAAAACAGATGTCAGTTTGTGTCAATACTTAATAAGAAGATCTAAGAAACTGAAGGGCACTACAGGTTTAAGGTTAACAGCAGTTGCAGCAGAAACTTGATTCCAAGTTCTTCACACATTGATGGTTTTTAGGGAGTCAGGTAGCGCGCAAGTGGCATTCTTGGGACACTGCTGATTTTCTCTCATGTGCAGGCAGGGCAAGTACTCCATTTTCCCCCTTTAGCAGTGTTTATTTAATGAATAAAGTCAAGAACCGGAAGAACAGACAACTTACTTTTAGAATTTCATCCACACAGGTCACGTCACCAGATGCTGATGCCTATGAATCAAAGTTCAGGATTAACTATTACATTTATACCTCTTAAGGCTTCTCCCCCCTGCCCCTTAACACATCGGATTCAAAGTTACACTTGTTTGTGGCCCAAGTCCTGACAATATTCATCCAGAATCAGTGAGAGAAGCAGCACTGCTAGACTAAAGAACCAGCAATAGTTTTAGGATCACATATCTTCCAAAACTGCAGAAATCCTAGATTTCATATAGAACTGGCACACACAGATATAATATCTTAAATATCATGTTATTCTAATCCCTTACCTGTATTCCTAACTTAAATGTTAACATGATTTTAACAAGCCAGTATCTTACAAACATCTGAAAGTTTGGCTTTATATATTTTTTAAACTATAAGTTCATGAGGCAAGTCACTGGCCACTATCCGAACTCAAGTTCTCTCGTTAACTGCATTATTAATTAGAGCGTAATAAGAGCTACTTACACTTTTGTACTTGAATAATTCCCTGTACCTCTGTCCTAATACATGTGGGGGCAGGAGGAGAGCTGCAATACTGCTTGTCTTAGTGTAAAATATAAATTACTCACATTTGTGAATACTTGGCATAGATGACTTTCCTTACGCATGATTTGTAACCATGGCCAGTATTTTTCTACAGTTTATTTAGCCATTTATTTGGGATATCTAAAAGACTCCTAGCTATGCCTCTACCCCAATATAACACAACCCGATATAACACGAATTTGGATGTAACGCAGTAAAGCAGTGCTCGGGGGGCAGGGGGAAGGGAGGGGCTGTGCGCTCTGGTAGATCAAAGCAAGTTCAATACAATGCAGTAAGATTGTTTGGCTCCCGAGGACAGCATTATATTGGGGTACAGATGTATTGCTATTCAAGTGGCTAAGAGGAGATGCAATAGTATCTTATTAAAATAATTGTAAACTACATTGATCCCCAGTATGGTTGTGCAGATGTAGGCAACCTATATTCAATACTCCAAGAGTAGATAAACCACTAAAACATGTTTAAGCTAAATATGCCCTATACAGAGAAGAAAAATATTGCTTATATTCTGAAACCTATTACATTGTTTTTAGAAAACTGTAGGTATAGTATGCACAACAATTACTACACTTCAAAAGATAATTTGGTTTATGCCACAATCGAACATAACAGAGTAAAATCCATTACATATGACTTATCAGAAACAACCAGAGACCATAAAAGCTCCAACATGATATGCAATTATGAAAAACCATGACATGCACATTGGGGATGTAGAAGGAAATAAACAAAATTCTTCTTAAAAGAAGAAAGAAAAATGTGTGACTTCCCACTGAAACTACAAAGTTGCTTCACTTTCCAATGGGAAGTCCTGTATTTTTATAGTAAGTTAATGGAAGCCATATAGGCTGGGATTTTAAATGGAGCCTATAGAAATTAGGCACCCAACTCCTGTAAGCACCTCTGAAAATCCCAGCCATTGATGCTGAAAAAAGATAAAACCCCCAAAATTTAATACCAACTTACATCCAGTGGTTGAGAAGGTATTTTAAGCTTGGTTAGATGTGCTTTGCTGCTAGGCTTCAGCTCACTCATGCTGTTGCTATGAGTTTGACTACTGTAGTGTTCAGAGGACAACTTTGGTTCCATAGACTCCTGTCCATCCATGGGTCTTACATAGGCAGTGGGCTTCTGCAACATTGAATTGGACTTGGACATTAGTGAAGGAGGAAAAGACTGGTTAGAGTGCTGTCCACTTGAAAATGAAGGTACGCGGGAAGGTGAGTCCCAGTTGGCATCAGGATCCCGTGGAGATTTTGAGCGCTGATGTTCCTTGCTATGATGATCACTTCCATGAGACCTGGAATGGCTGGAGCTCAATGAAGAAACAGCAGGTTGTTTTCCAGGGCTGGAAGAACGGGATTTAGAGTGTTCTGATCCATGCTGGCTTTTTTTGCGGCTGCTGCTACTACCACCATACGAGTCACGGTCATGCCTCTGGCCACTGCTGCTAGTGTTATTGCCACTGCTCCGCTGACTACTGTGCCCTGTTTGTAAACCTGAGGACCGTTTCTGCGATTGGGAGGAAGTGCTAGGTGCTGGTCCTACAGGAGTCCATTTGCTGCTCTGATGAGAGCTGGTACTGTGTCTCTGTTCACCAAAGAAACTTTGGTTTGATTTTTCATCTGGCGTTGATGGCACTGTTGGTTTGGGAATACCAACAAGCTTTTGTAGAGATCTGTCTCCTATAAGATCCTTCATTTCATCGTAATTTCCAAGCATGCTCTGAATACGGTTAGACAGTTGATCTTCTTTGCTGGTCTGTGCAAAGTATAACAAATATAAGATTAAAAATACATTTAAGTAGTATTTTTAAAATGAGATTCCTAAATCTAAACTATACATAACTTGGCTTACGTAAGCTGACTTGACACAAAACTAGAGTAGTAAACCCAAACTTCAGAATTAAGAACTTACGTTAGCATCCAAGTCTATTTTGTGTGCCATCCCAGTTTCATCTCCTGTTCTTAATATTTTAATCCCTTTCAATTTAAATAATTTATTAAGTTTAATATATAAGTGGTAAAAAATGGACTCTCCATACCAGTTTAAAGCAGGAAGAGGCTGAGAATTTTCAGTGTTGTCAAATGGAGCTAGGTACTCAGCTCCTATTGGTGACTGAGAATCCCAATGAAAATTTTTAGAGAAGTACTAAGTTATTCTCCTAATTAATACACAAAGAACTATGTAGTTATTATTCCCTTCTCATTTCTAAAGCTAGTCATCTTATTTTTAAGATTTCACTCAATTTTAAATTATTTTATCTTTACTCTCTCTCCCGTCTGTCTTCAAACTATACATATTTTATTCCTAAAGGCTGAAAATCCCACAGAGTAAAAGACCATTTGGCTGTGCACCACTAAGAAGCAGCCTTCAGTGGGCTAATATAACTAATAGCATAGCCATAAAGCTTGATCAAGTTTAACATTAAATGCAGCTTCCTATTACCAGAAAATGGTTGCTAGATTACAGATATTAGTTTATGAAATATCATGGACTGAGTGCAGGGGAAAAAATGTAAATATTGTAATGGCAGAATCTTCCACACAAACCAAGATCTATCAAAAGTAGACAAGACAACTGACTGGCTAGAGAGTGAAGGAGAAAATTTTGCCTAATGTGTTAGAAACAATAAGAGATTGGCATAAACAAAACCAACCTTATCTATTAATATGAGGCCAGTTCAGCTGTTTTATATAACGACTGTTCAACTGCCAGATAGGTAAGATGGGCTATTATATGCCATTTTCGATATTCAGTGTCCCCTTCCACACAGTCTTCCAAATCCCTCACTGAGCCAAGATCTTTCCATATAGTTGCTGGCTTTAAATCTCACATAGTAGCCACCATTCTTTCAGCAGAGGATGGACTGTGGCTGCCTGCCTCTAGACATTAATGACAGACATCCTCACTGGCACAGCAGGTACAGAGAAAAAAAAAAATAAAAATATATCTATATCTATATCTATATTTATCTATCAACTAGGCCACCCTGTAGAGGCCCATGCACACTTATTTTGATAGCTTGTGGAGAAATGGTCCAAGTTTAAGGAAATAAGAAGACAACAGTTAGAAAGAAAAATGTAATGGAAAGGTTTAAAGAGCCTTAATGGCACAGTTCCTTTTGAATTCTACTATAATTCTATGGTAATACAAAATTATTTTTCCTTTAGCCATAGGAACTAGGTAGGTGGTTCAAAAGAATGTTTTGTTCAAAGCCCTAAGCTATGATCACAAAATTCTTATAGAAGAGAGTTGTGAGGAAGTATTGCTGGCCACACAAAAATGGCACTGGCACTTTTAAGGAAAGAATCTAATTATTATTTATGCAGTTCTTACTTATTCACTTCTCAGTTTGGACAAGGAAAACGAACTACTTATTTAACTAGTTTTGGTAGTCAGTTTCTAGTCAACTCCACTCGTGCTCTAGCAGAATTTTGCAGTACTCATTTGTGAACACAGTAGTGGACGTTTTGTTTAAGTATCTTTCTAGTAGAACTCCTTCTAGAACCTGGGCCAAAGTTTGGCTGTGTTTATCAAAGACATGAGTTCTATACAGTATAGCTAATTAGGCTGGTGATGAACAATGGTACCAGTGATATTACTCCTGGGGGAATTCTGGGTCACTGCGTGTGTGCAGAATTCATGTCTCCTGCAGATTTCTTTGCTTCCCTGCAGAAAAATGACACTCTGACAGGGAACCAAAGGGAAGCTGCAAAAGCAGTCATGCACCACTCCCTAGCTGCACAGGTACATCATTTCAGACAACCGGAGGAGGCGGCAGAGAGGTAAATCACCGCAGGACTGGGCATACCCCAGCCAGTGGTTCCTGCCCTGAGCTGGGATCAGCTGATAGTCTCAGCTGGGCTGAAGGCAGAAGAGGACGGGACTTTCTCTTCCCCTACAAGGAGTGGCTGGGGCTGTGTCAGACCCAACCCCAGCTGCAGGAAGCTCAGCATCCTCCCCTGCTTCCTGCCCCCATCGCTCCTCAGCTGCAGGGGGAGCAGTCACTGTATGGGAAGCTGCTCTTGAATCTGCCTAACCCCCTTGCATCCGGAACTCTCATGTCCAGACACCCCCACCAAGCCTCACTCCATACACCCAGAACCCCCCTATCCTTTCATACCTCAACCCCTGCATCTGGAGCCTCTTGCACCCAAACTCCCTGTCTCCAGCCCCTACCCCTGCACCCAGACCACCCCCCACTGAGCTCCCTGCACTTAAACCCCCGTCACCATCCTGGGCCCCCAAATTCAGATCCCCACGCCACTGACCCCCCCTCCCCACCAGGTGCCTTTCCTCCACACCCAGATCCCTCCACTGAGCTCCAAACACTTTCACCTTGAAGTCCCTGCAGAGTCCCATTTCCCCTGCACCCGGAAACACCTCCCCATACACACCACCAAAAAAAGCCTCTATGCATCCAGATCCCCCACACACCTAAGCCCTTCACTGAGTTGCCTGCACCCAGATTGTCCCACACAGAATCCTCTCACCCCGCAACTAGATCTCCCCCCGCCCCCCACCGAGCCTCTCCACACTTGGATCATGCCTGGTTGAGCCTGCTGCCCCACACCTGCTGCACCTTGTGCAGAGGGGCAGGGCCCCTGGGTGTTTCTGGGGCAGGCCCAGGCCTTGTGCTGTGTCAGGGTCGGGTGCAGCCGCATCATCTAGTCTGTGAGGAGGCTGCAGGGTGATCTCCCACCTTCAGGCAGCCAGTGGCCTTTGCTCCCCACTGCCATGCTGGAGCCTCTGCATTTATTTATTGACAAATAAAACCGGCAGAGTTTTAAAATATGATGTTCAGAATTTTTAATTTTTTCCACACAGAATGCCCTCAGGAGTATAGTATTTGAGGTTCTTAATACCATCAGTAGACTAGAAAGCAGGGGTTCAAAAAAAGCAATCCCTGAACTAATCTTTCAGACTGAGGCTATTTCTCTAATAGCCCTTAAGTGATTTTTAAGGCCAGTCTGCCCTAAAAAGGTTATACTGGTAGAATTATGTCAGTTAAGAGTGTGATTTTTGTTTTTATTGATACAGTTCCACTGGTCCAAGCCCTAACGTGCAGTTATACCAATTCTATTTACCAAACTGGAATAAGCACTTCTCTGCCAGTATAACTATGTCCATACTAGGAGGCTTAACCACATTAACTATAACAGTAACATTAAAGCAGCAAAACTTTCTTGTTTAATGCAGACAAGACCCAAGTCTCATTCTCTCACTTACCAGAGGAGAGCACATTGAAAGAATTTTTTTTAAAAAGGTTCTTGAATAATAAAGAATTAAAATAATGGATGTCATTATCTTACCCTTCCAAAATCAGTTTCTGCCTCAGGCACATAAATATTGTTCATCTACAGGTGTTGAGTGTGGCCTAAATAGATCCTTGGGAGAGAATCTAGTGTGGGTTTAAAGTCATGGGTAGAGACTTTAAATAGTTCGTAAAGAAAAAAGGTTACACCAAACCCTGAATTACGCTCACAACAGTCAATTAATTTTAAGGAACCTGGCTATATTACATGGTAATAACCCCAGGCTATTAAGTAGTTTTGTATTTAAAAAAATCAACCTGCTAGTCAAACTTCCTGTTCCTGGGTTTACCTGTAGCTAGTACTGTGGATGAAGGTTAGTATGCTAAACAATAAGCATTTAAAACAAAAAAAAGCTAGCCACCATAACAGACTTGACCAGCATTTGAAATGTTTTGGGTGGCTAGAACAAGTTCAGGAGGAAACTGAAAAATTAGCTGAAGTTTCATTATCCTTTTCAGCACATCCTTTCAAATAAAGCACTGTCTTTATTCTTCAGTGATATTTTGAGCATCTATTAGTCCTGCTACCTAGTAACCATCCATCCTCACATTCAAGCCCTGCTTCTTATCACTGTCACAAGAACTGTGCACTAGAAAAATTGACGTAAAAAAGTCTAGAAACCAAATAATTAAAAATATGGCTTTCACTACACGGAACTGTATTTTTAATAATAGCATAAACTCACAACTTTATATGGTTCAGCAAAGAGAGGAGAGTTAGGTGGAAAGACTTCTTCACCCTGTTGAATTTCTTGATTTCGCCTTTCCCTTTCTTTCATACGCAGCACATTCCGGTCTTCACGGTTCATGTTGCTATGAACAAAAACATAATTTCTGATCACAAAAAGGAAGTGAGGAATGAAAGTGAACAGAGCTAGTTCCATTGTATGCAGTTTGCCAACAGAATGGTTCAATTGAAGAATCCCCTTATGACAGCAGGAGATATCCAAAACTGAACAGAAGTTTAATTAAAAACAGCTGGCATCTGTATTTGCTATAACCTGCAGCCAGCAATTAGCTTATCTGTAAAACTGGTAGAGCTTAGGCAATGATCAAAAATAGAAAAATTCATACAGAATCCATACATGAACGAACCCCTACTCCTCCAAACCATTTCACCTGCATAATTAATTTAAGTTAGAATAGGATGGTTTAAAAAAAGTAGTATGGATTTGCCATTGACTGTTAAAAGCTTCCACCACTTTTTCCTTTTAATATCCCCTGACTGTTTCCCCCATTCAGTATACAACCCCCACCCACACTCCATCCCTTCCCGTGTCCAATGCTTGGCCTCTACTTTTGCTCTACCTTATTTTGCTTTGTTTTTGTCCCCAACACAGCTTCTTTGGTGTCCATCCTCTATCGTAGTTAGACCTCAGCTTTGCTCTTGTTTCTAGGTTCCCTAAAAAACGACATTTCTGCTCTAAATACATATTTCAGCAAACACCTCAGTTACAGCAATATTGCAGCCTCGTCCACTGTCCTGTCATACAGTCAGTAACCACTGATCAGTATGAGTTAAGAAACTGGAAATTTCTCTTTAAGAAAAGTTTACTGAAATCTAACTTAGGAGATGTCTGCTTCAACTCACACACTGCTTTAATTATAAGCACTAAGGCCAAATTAAAAAAAAAGGGATGTCTAAAAAGTGTCTCTTTGAACTTGAGAAAGCATAAAGAAATTAATTAGGGAAACAAGACTGAATAAGATGGCACTAGTAGTGGTGTTTGTGTGTACTATTCTACAAAAGTCGTAAGTGTAAATTAACATTCAGTTATTTATGTACCACCACATATGCAAGGTGTTTTACACAAAGAAGAAATTAGTGGTCTCTGAAAGATGCTACAGTCTAAAGATCAAACAAAATAAAAAGTTAAATAATGGTCTCTTGAAATAAGGTGAGTTTAGACAACTGCCCAATTATTTTCAAAATGTTTGCTGAAGTATTCTATTTTAAATCTACATGATAAAACAGTTACTCTATTCTAAATAAATTAGTAGTCTTCAATTTTTATTACTCAGCCTTTTAAATATTTACTTTAGCTTACTTTCACTGCAATTTTTCTCTGTATTTAGCTTCATTCAGATTGTCTCAGTCTATGTTAGTATAAAGATCTTTAAGAGAAACTGAAGTAGAAGATTAGGGCCAAAATACAATTTTAAGCTTGATTAGTGGAAACATTCAATTTAAAAAGAAAATTGACAGATTTTGGTTGTACTTAAGTATTTCCCAGCAGTGTCTACAATGCAAACAGAATAAGAGTGTGTGCCCATTCAGACCATGTCTTGATGGGCAAAAACAATATTTCTTAATTGTGGCAGCTTAACACCAGGCTACAAAATTATCAGCTAGAAAACCTTTGAATGTACTACTCTGCATCTTCAGGAATGTTAACACGAACAAAAAGTCCTGATAAAATGACTGAAAGCCATTCAGCTTCTGTTCAAGACTGAGCCCTATAAAAACTGGCAGCTGGAAAATGAAACTGACTAGTTCACTTTGATTGTCCAAACTGAACAGCAAAAAATACACTAAATTTTCTTAAAATGGCTACTAATTTAAGGTTTTTGTGACAAAGGAAAGATAAGGGATTCTTAAATTTAAAAAAAAGACAATACACATGATACACGAAACCTGGAAAATTCATTTCAACTTGATCATGGATATAGAATTGAGAGATAAGATCCTTCCCTGGGCTAGTGTTCTGTCTTCCTATAAAAAGTACTGAAAGAAAAAGACATTATAGACAACACAAATCTCAGATTTAATTATACAGACTGTTCAGTTAAAAGTCACCTAGAACAGCTGCATTTAACTTCTGTGCCTGTTGACTATAAGATGTAAATTTTGATTAATCCTTTCGGCTTTACTTTTTGTTGCTTATCCTAGAATACTTTATCCATATGGGTAATCTAGGCACACCTAGAAGACATTCAATTACTACAGTTTAGAAGCATCTAAAGTTTAATTAACATTTAAGTAGACTTAACAGCTATTTGCAGCTATTTAAAAATATGGTGTAGTGTTCATAATGTAATAATGAGGGAAAAAATTGATCAGCAATAACTTTTACAAATGAAGATCTGGAGCACCTTCCAACCTTACATTAATAATTAGGACTATCCAAACTAAGTAACGGAAATAGTCTTTTACTGCACTGAGGGACTGCAATGTGTGCAACAACTTCACGTGAAAAGACAGTAAAGATGGAAATCTTGGTTTGGGAACTGAGTTCAGTCAGGGGCAACACTGGAGTTAAACTGGCTCTCTCAGCTCACACTACTAAATCTATGGAGAACAGGTAACTAGAAATATTAGACAAGCTACCTGAATTTCTCCCTTCCGCTAACTCCCATCTTAAATATTATAGTAAAAGAAAAATTTCTTCACAGGTGGTGGATTAGGATTGTATTTGTTTCATTGAAGCCAAAAGTTTAAAAGAGATTCAAAAAAATCAGATAAAATCTTCAGTGCTTCCAGTGAATAACAGCCATTAAAATCATTACAAGTTTGCATACTGGCATTATGTTAATAGATTAAACTAATGGCCTGTTGGTTTGGTGGATTTTCATAACTATGTAAGTTATCTCAGCTCCCTGTTGAACAATGGGCAGGCACTATACAGCTACAAGATGGTCACCTGAGAAACGGATGCAGGTCTATGCTCAAACAAAACTAGCAAGATGCAAAGGGTACTTTAAAAAGCAAATGACAAAAGGTATGTCTATTAAAATCAGTACTGCTACTAATTAGTTTTGCAAACTCCTTTAAGTTAAGGCTTTTACAGCCAAATTATAATTCTCAGTGAATTTTTTTTAACTAGTTAAAGACTATAAATGACTTTCATCAAAATTAAATATTCTACACAGTTGGTTCATTAAGTTTATAACAACCAAAAGTGATTCTCCTATGCTCTGATCCTCTTTCCCCAGTTCCAATGTCAAAATGCAAGAACTGGAGCACACACGAAAACCTGGGGAGAGGGGAAGGGTGTCTCACTAAGAAAGCACATTAATAGTCAGACATCACATGAAACCCCAAAAAAACCACTGACTAAATACTGAATTCAGCTGTGTCCAGTTGTTGGGTTTGGATTTTATGTTTAAAAAAACTGTTTTAAGCCAAAACCTATTACCAGCTGATCTTTATCTAAAAGATATCCTTATTGCCACTTCACCCCACCCTCTCACTCAACATCTTATCTCTCATTTTCACAGTCCTCCTTAGTGTGAGATGGGTATGTCTTCACTGCAGTTACTCCAGGTGATTGTAAACCAGGGTGTGAGCACACGTTAGCCTAGTCTGGGTCTGAGCAGTTACACTGCAAAGCACTACCCAAGTTACTATGTTTTTACTGGTACAGCACTCCCCCCTCCGTCTCGTTAGGACTTCTGAGAGAATATCCCATGGTTCTATGCAATACAGTAAGCTGAGCTGCCCAATGAATTGTGGGAGAATGTGATGTCTTCTGGGCACACAAGGGGAACCATGGACAGTCACTGCCTGACTATCACCACACAAGTGTTTTAGCCTGCATCCTTACTGCACAGTGAGCAGGTTACCAGCCTAAATGAAAGCCCCCAGGTTCTAACTCACAACCCCTCACAGGCTAGCTAGCTGTGCTGAAAGCATCACTAAACTCAAAAGCAGTGGTTCTCAAACTTTTGTACTGGTGACCTCATTTGTACTGGTGACCCCTACTGGTGACAGCAAGCCTCTGTGACCCCCTCTTATAAATTAAAAAGATTATAAATGATGGCGGTGAAGTGGAGTTTGGGGTGGAGGCTGACAGCTTGCAACCCCTGTGTAATAACCTCATGACCCCTTGAGGGGTCAGAGCCCCCCAGTTTGAGAACCCCTGGGTAAGAGGTTTGAGTGTGTAGATGGGAAGGGAAATTAGGGCAATACCTGTTAAACAGTCCAGAGTAACACTGTAGCGAAGACATACCCTAAGGCCTGGGCTACATTAGCATGGGGGTTCGAACTAAAATACACAACTTCAGTTATGCTATTCGCATAGCTGAAGTCGAAGTATCTTAGTTCGACTTAGCCGGCCGTCCTCACGGCGGCGATTCGACTGGCGCAGCTCTCCCGTCAACGCCGCTTACTCCTCCTGCCGAGGTGGAGTACAGGTGTCGATTAACAGATCGATTTATCACATCCAGACGAGACGCGATAAATCGATCCCTGATACATTGAACACTACCTGCCAATCCAGCAGGTAGTATAGACGTACCTTAAGAAAAGCCAAATCAACGGAGGCAATGCAACTGTCACAAGAAGATGGACTTATTTCACAAAGCTATGGCTACAGTGATATCATTAAGTTACCACAGTGGTATCTGAGGTTCCAGAGTTCTCCCCTGTACTATTAATTAAATGCAGAAACAACTGTGATAACGGAGTATCTCGCTCTTGTCAGTAGAACAAGGTGGTACGGTAATACCTTTTACTGGACCAACTTCTGTTGGTGACAGAAGCTTTCAAGCTACACAGAGCTCTTCCTCAGGTCTATAAAAGATAATTGGTGTCACAGCTAGATACAAGGTCAAACAGAAAATGTTCTAACTACTTATGCTAAATTACAGTATCTATTTGACCTGGTACTTAGCTGTGACACTACCTTTTATAGACCTGAGGAAGAGCTCTGTGTAGCTTGAAAGCTTCTCTCTCACTCCAACAGAGTTGGTCAAATAAAAGATATTACTTCACCCCCTTGTTTCTTTAGTATCCTGCAACCCACACAGCTACAACTCTGGACACAACAAGCTGACTTTCTAGATTTGTGATCTCTGTATGCTCAAACTTTCCTCTAAATTCAACTTAAAATACAAGGACAGAATTATAAAATCATCATGAGAATGGTGAAGCGAGGGTTACTTAAATCCCTGCTGCCATGTTATAAAGAGAACCATTTCCTCTTATATCAGTACTTAAGAAATGTCTCTAGTATAGTTTCTCATACAATACTAGAGACAATGGTGAGGAAGCAGAGTACACACTTATTCTGAAAAGGTCTGGCATTTATTCTTTCCACTGGCTCATGGTGCACCAACTGAAGACAGCTATGCAAACCAAGTCAGAGTAACCCACTGAGTCTCAAGTGGTGCAAAGTCTTGGAGGCTTTCATCTTTCACTAAATCATAACAGCTGTTTTTATTAACCACATATTTTAAATCTGACAGGAATAAAGCAAAGACAAGGAAGTAGGCACCCTTTCCACCGAAGTATTACTGGCAACATGGTGAAAGGCAATGGCTCACTTGATTACCTGTTCTGTTCATTCCTTCTGGGGCACCTGGCTTTGGCCACCGTCAGAAGACAGGATACTGAGCTAGATGGACCTTTAGTCTGACCCAGTAGGGCTGTTCTTATGAAAGACATCAAGATAAAGAAATCTCTTTTTAAGCGTATGTCTAGGGATAGGCTTAACATCCTCTCTTCTCACCATGTCTCCCTCTACTAAAAACAATCACAGAAATCAAAGAGTTCATTAATTCAGAACCCTTCCCTTCATAAGTTCATCACATTCCCTCACTGACAGCTGCATTGCTCAGTTTTCTTAGACCCATTAACGTAGCAATCAAAGACACAGCTGCCAAAACTGGGTGCCCAAGTAATTCCACACCCAACATTCCATACAGAAAGATAGTCCCAACTCCAACTTTTCAATGAGGCATCAGTGGGTCTTTAAAGCATGTCTACAACACTTTTGCCTTGTATCCTCCAAAAGTACTCATTTGCACTCAAGGGTTTCTTTTTCTAAAACTGGTTTCATAAAGCAAGAGATGAAGCAATAGCCATTCATTTATTCAGTGCTGTGATGAAACAAAAAAGTCTGGTTTGACAACATTTAGCCATGAACGATAAACAGTCTTCAGAGAGAACACACATACAGTATCTAGCTCTTCATATTAGACACACCCAGTTTCACCAACTGTATTAGACATTTTTCACTATATTTCAAATAGAAAAGTAGAAAATTCTGTCCTCTTTCTAAATACTCAAGATGTAGAATGACACCCTAGAATCCTGTAGTTTACACGTTAGAGGCCCACTTTGTTTTCACAAATTATTTACAATGACATAGGAAAAAACCCACAAAAAACTGGAATCCTTTTTGTATTTCATTGACAGCCCAGCAGATTAATGATCACATGTGCTCCCTTGGCTTAATACTGGAAGTGTAGCAACTTACTACAAAACTTGCCACCAAGTTCTTTGCACAGGCTAAAATGCTACAATGTATCAGCTTGCAACATAAGTGCTCCCACACTGAAGAACCTAAAAGATCTGCAAAACCCATAAAAGAGGATATATTCTAGAGTAGTCAGGATAAGAGTTCTACAAATGCTACAAAAAACTGATAGCCAAGAGTTGTATTAATCTGCTATCACAGGGTATGTCTACACTGCAATTAGACACCCATGGCTGGCCTATGCCACCTGACTTGGGCTATGGGGCTGTTTAACTGCAATTTAGATGTTCAAGCTTGGGCAGGGTCCTAGAGCCCAGGCCTACATGTCTACACCACAATTAAACAGCCCCTTAGCCAGAGTCAACCTGCATGGGTCATCTGCAGATTTTTAACTGCAATGCAGACACACCCCATGAAACCTCCTCTCCTTTCACAACCCACCAAGACAACAGTGTTTGATGGAAAGGTGATGGTGCCTTAGGTGAAGCACATCTAGTGGATGGTGCTCAACTGTAGATCTCCTTCAGAGATCAAAGACTGAGCCCAACCCTGGACATTTTCAAAGAATGATGCAAATCAGCTTTTTCACAAGAGCCTTCCCCCAATAATTACGCTGAAGAACAAGCCAACGTTATTTCACAGACACAGGAGAGCGAAAGAAATAATTATCTGATGCAAAGGAGAAAAGTATGGTTTAACAGACCAGCCTAAAGCAATCTGTTTTTTTTTGTATTTGGCTCCTATCTACTACGGTAATGGATTCCATGAGTGAGTAAAAATGATTTTAAAAGGTGATTGAAGTGACATCACTGCACATGACTTCATTGCACTGGAAATGCAAGGTATGCATAGGTAAACCAAAATCTTGGCAAATTACTGCAAGATGAATTCAATTAAATAGCTATTAAAGGTAACATTTAGTTTGAAGCTATTTCTTTTTTCTTGGCCGGGGAAAAAGCAGTAAGTAAAACACTCCCTTCCATTGTGAAAGGGAAGGTCTATTGTACACAAAGCAGCTTTGCACAATGTAGTGTGTACAAACAGAAAACTTTATCTAAAGTACACAGAGAAGTGTTGACAGGAAATCACAGACAGAAAAGGAAGATTTTGGATCCTCTGAACCCACTCATTTTTACAGGTTGAGGGTTTTGGGGTTTTTTTTGTTTTTTTTAATACCCATTCAAATACTTTAAGTGTAAAGTTATCCCAGACATGAAGATCCTACACTTGGTTAAAAGTATTATGGTTTTCACAAATAAGATTAGTAAGAGGTTATTAAAACTGGTAACTAAAATTGCAGCAACACCAAGTAACTAAGAGCCAGAGATAAATTACACAGAACTCTGAAAATATTGTTACACGTGGTTAAAGCCACAGGAAAAGTAAATCTTGCTAACTTTGCAAAGAACAAAATACCTCATTTTATTTCCACATTCCTTTCCCTCGTATTTCTTAACAAAAGGGCTGCAGTTTTCTCTAGGCTCTGATAAATATAGAAGCTGTATTCCATGTAGGGGGGAAAAAATCTTATTTGGATTGGGATACCTCCAACTATGAGCTTTATTTGCTCTACAAGGAAGGAATTTACTATACCGAATAAGTTCTTAAGTTATAACTCGAGGATTGCAATACATTCGTGATTACACACATGCAGAGAGCTCATATTCACACTTGGTCATAAGAGGACCTGAGCCCATAAATTCACTTTGATAAGGGAGAAGAAACACTCTTCTTTTTACTTAAACTCCACCTCTAACAAGGAGGGAGCTCCTCTTCCATAAATATCTTTGGGGAAAAATATTAGTGAAGCAAAATATAAGCTACTTCAGCAGTGAATCCCTGAATATAAAGGCATCTAATATTTGTTCTACATTATCCTTCAAGCGAAAGGAACTAAAACTGTATGTTCCACCATGAGATTGGCATATAAGAAAGAAAGAGTTGGAGGCAAACACACTGATCAACATGTTGAGATCTTGTCAGCACTCAAGATAAGCAGGGTTAGGCCTGGTCAATATTTGAATGAGAAGCTTCCAAGGAACAACAAAGTGGTGATTCGCTGTGTGGTGATTTCCCCCCCCAAGTTAACTCTGAACCAACATTCCAGAATGGTAAAAGGATATACTGTAATGCTGAAGATGCTCACTCCGAGATGAGACAGAGTGGTCCTAAGCACTTTTGGCCAAGTAAAGTTTGCAGCAGCAGGGTATTCATTCTTGTGCCCTAGCCAAACTACAGTTTGGGTTATTACATCCTGCTCTGTAGTTTCAACTGGATGTGGTATTCATCACTTTCTTCCCTTAACCATTACATAGTATTACTGTGCACTAACAAACAGCTATCATTTTTACCCCAGAAACCACTGCATCTCAGTGGTGGATGAAGTGATCTTTGTACATAATTTGTTATCATACAACCCATTTGTAAAGGGTTCTTGGATTATTTAGAAAAAAGGAGGCCATATAAATATAGCACTACTTTTATTAAGCCAGCAATTCAGACCTGAAATGGGTATATATTCTAACATGTTGAAGACTAGTGATATTCTAAGCAAGGATTACACTTTGACCAAACTGTAGGAAATTAAAAAACACTAAAAATTTGATTTTTGGGGGGGAGGTTAAAAAGTCAAATTATGGGGCAGCTCTAGCAGCACCAGAGTTAAAGTTACAACATGGTTTCTGTTTAAAGGCAAATTTTCAGTCTTCACCCAAAATACACATAAAAATGTTTAAAAAACTAGTATATCCATATAGAATTTATGACGCAAATTTGAAGTAATTTGCTCCAGGGGTTCACAGTATATAGGTCACCCACCAAAATTCTTAAAATCAGAAAACTATCACCTTGTGCAGGTGTTGGGGGAGAGAGGAGGCAGCAGTGGCTCCACAAATGAATCTCACTGAAGCATCAGCTTGATACCTGGTGCCCAGTACCAAGAACAAGCTCCAAAAATTAAACAGTTATATATAGCAGTTCATTCTTGGCTCTGCAGGCTGAGACTCCTCAATTGAGCTAGTAGCCCTGAGAGCAGCTGGCACTGGTTCTCATTCTTCCCACTGCCTCCTCCAAATGAAACAAACCCACAGCTATGAGCTTTGCTTTTCTGACTGCTCCCTGTCCGTGGGTCTGTTTGTGGGGCAGGCAGAGCAAAGAGTTGCAGAGCTCCCAGAAGTAGAGTTCCGAGGTTTGCACTTCCTGTAAGAGGAGCAGCAAACACATTCACAGCCCATCAACTGACAGTTCCTCCTCTACCCTTTGTCCACTCAAGCCTAAGAGATGCCATGAAGGAACTAAGAAAGAGAGAAGAGTTGACAGTTGAGGGGCACAACTACCAGTTCCTCTCTTTGGACTGCTGTCCCAGGTAGTCACTTGGAAGCTGTGTGCCTTTGAGCCATTCAGCTATAAGCTCTCACCCTCTGTCACCCACATAAATCCACTGGGGAGAGGAGGGAGGAGGAAGAATGTCTTTCGGGAACAACCACACGAACTTGACCCTCCCCCTGTGGGGATGCCAGAAAGAAATCATAGTACTTCACATTCTTTACTAAAACTGCCATTTTTTCTATGCCTACTACAGCTCCAGATCAGGACTCCTATTCATAAAGTCCAATAGATCCTTACGTGCTGTTTGTAGCTCCACTGATCCAGGCAGTACTAGCTGCTAATCAAAATAGAAAAAAGTGGGCAGAATTAAGGTTGTGTGGCAAATGAAGCAGCACACTAACTGTACTGCTAGTTTTTGCATATTTGTGACTTATGCAACATGATTACATTCTTTTCAGGGATATGTGGAGGAACCTTAATTAGGCATTTCTTTGTTCTCTAACAATTGAGTTTGGAGTTCTAAGTCCTACAGCCCAAAAGAATATGGGAAGAAAAAAGACAAATGTGAAGCACAAGCCTTAACTCTAATTAGATTTCTGTAAGTGAACAGATACTTGAAACAACCTGATTTAGTTTTTTACACGGATCTTAATTCATCAGACCTAAAGCCAACTGACTTTTACAACCAAAGGATCAAATTCCCCACATCTTTTCAATTCTAGGTCACTAGTGGTTGTTATAATTAAGTACAATGGAAAGACAAACTCTAAAGTCTGATTCTTAGATGTGGTTAGGTCCTGCCCACAAAGGCAAGATCAAGCCATGTTATAACATGGTCTCCCAAAAAAGTTTTGCTGTTTAAGTCAAGCACTATTAAGTCTCCACAATCCTGTTTATACATGTCCTTAACTTTTGCTTCAAATGCTGAAACCAAGACAACATTTAAGTTTAATTATGTGAAGCTTGTTTATGCACCAAACATTAATATGACTAATATGGCTTTGACTTCTTTACACTATATAACTTCAGTTGAAAGCATCACACTTACTGCTATGAATCCTGTGGCATTGGGGTTAGGAAAGGAGTTCACTTTTCATAAACTCCACAGGAAGCCTTTTTGACTTTTGAACCGCCTTATATTTTTGTATCACAAGACATGAACCAGTATACATCGGCTTTGGGTCCAGCCAAATCATTTGCAGGAATATAACCCCTCACCTGAAAGAGTATGATGTAAAGGAAAAAACAAGGTTTATTTCAGACAACTGGTTCACCCTCTCTCCTCTGCTCTCACCAGTTCTCTGGACCTTACAAGGACAGTGCTACATTAAACAGTAAACACAAAATAGCAAATCTCAGAACAGAGCAAGTCTGTCAAACATCTGGATTTAACTTCCACTTCCCTTGGATTATGGAGATACTGCCTCTCCTCACAATCTCTTATGAGACGACATTCCATTATGTGTCTCGAATTTTAATTTGAATTTCACTGTCAAGCATCCTATTGGATACTGTGCTAAAAAACAATGTTCAGTTTTGATAAATGTTAACTGAACACTATGTAGCTCACTCAGCTCTTCACAGCATTCATTGTCTCAAGTTTTCTTAACGGTGGTGAAGCTGTAAGGATAATTAGTGAACAACTCAGGGCTTGGCTACACTGGCGCTTTACAGCGCTGCAACTTTCTCGCTCAGGGGTGTGAAAACACACCCCCTGAGCGCAGCAAGTTACAGCGCTGCAAAGAGCTAGTGTAAACACTGCCCCCGTGCTCCCAGCGCTGTAAACTAATCCCCTTAGGGAGGTGGAGTACGTGAAGTGCTGGGACCACACTCATACGTCAAAGTGCTCCCATGGCAGCGCTGTGCAGCTGTAAGTGTAGCCGTACCCTCACTCTTCTCCCAGGAGATAGGGTCTCATCAAACCAGTGTTCCTCTGCAGGAGGAAATGAGTCATGGGGCACCCAAAAGCAGATACAGCACCGTGAGGATACACCCTCAGTTTGCTTCAGTATTGTTTATCCACTAATATTGCCAGGGCCAAAATATGTTCAGGACCTGAAACAGAATGAATGTCCCACTGGCATGAGGGACTGGCAAGATATGCTTTCTGCACTGGTGTTTCACAGGCCTTGGCTGCCTCTGTGTACATCAACTTACAAACTGCATTTAATTATGATTATTGAGGGGCAATATTTGACAGTGTGTCAAAAATGATGCTGGCTATTTCAAAAATAGCTACATTTCTAGTGTAAGCTGTGTCTGAACATGAAATTGACTACTCATGCTACCTAGTCAGCTTCAAGTTGCTGTTTGCAGCACAAGATTAGTCTGTAGGGGCAAGTGCAACCACAGAGCGGATTCTACAAAGTGTACTCATTCCTCTCATTCTGGAGAGGAAAGCAATCTTTTATAAAGCTATTAGAAACTAAATGTTTAATCGATTAAAGACATACATGCCACAAAAAGGGAATAATATGCTTTAAAGGATGCACAGTTGCACATCATCATTTTATACTAAAGAGAATATTTTTAATCAACTTTGTAATAAAAATGTGAACTTCACTATAAAGCTTTTCTGAGTACAAAATTCAATTTTAAGCATTTGCAACATTTCTCAAGGCACTGCATTTCCTATACCTACCTCCGCCCTCCCACCTCTGCTTTCATACAAGTTAACTGCTTCTATAGAAATATTTTATTCCTATATGCTCAACAAGATACTTGAGTTGTTACAATACATACCACCACAACATGCCTACACACTATTGGCCTTTTAGTTTCACTTTTTCCCTACACCCAGGAGATCCATCATTTAAACAAAATTCACCAGACTTACCATAAGGTTGTATGTTTTCAAGTTTTATGCCCCAAAAATGGGAAAATCAAATATTTGCAAAGTAAACTATTGAATGACAAACAAGTTTCTTTCCTGGATGTCAGCTGTAAAAACAATGCTCCCTTAAACCACAAACGCTGTCTAAATGACTGCCAAAGTACATAGTTATCTTGTTTAAGAAGTAGTATTAAAGACCATCACACCCAAAAGAAGAAAAAAGATTTTCACAGATCAGCAAAGAAGGCAGAAGATGCCTGCAGCAAAAAAGAAATGCAGGTTCTTCCACTACCAGCAATCTTTATTTAAAGAAACACTGCTAAATGCAATTCACTCATATAGAATGATGAAGCGAAGTTTCAAAGAAATAATCTGTCCAGTGTAATTTGCATAACAGTGGCTAAGTTAAGGTCAGAATGTTTGACCAGCCCACATATATAACTTGATATCAAGCGGTAATTTTTTTTTAAATGCTTCACAAGCAATGCCTCGCTTAGCCTATAAATAGCAATCCACTGAAAGACCATAAATATAGTCTAGTCTCTAGTGTCTTATGTAGGTCAGCATGAGGCATTATTTGAACTTCCATGCTAAATTAATACAGTCAGAATGACATAAGGGACTCTCCACTGTAAACAAAGAGAAGGAAATTAGGTCTATTGGCAGACTCAATCAACCCAGTTTCAAAAAAAGTTATATTGCCATTTACTGGAAAAGGTTCTCAACAATAATGATCACTCGTTATTCTCTACCCAGAGTTTTATAACAGTGCTCATCACCAAATTATCTTAATTTTTTCATACCCTCAATAGTGGAGTTGGGAACGCTCAGTCCCTGACTGATACATGCCTGGGGGTTCTCATTGTGCCGAGTTCCAGACTAAACTAGATTTTCCTAGAGCCAGCCATATAAAAAAGTATTTCTTCCCACCCTAAAATGATCCAGAGGATAATTCTTTGCAGTCTGTTGTGAGAAGACACTCAAATTTACACACACTTATGGAGATACCAGTCAATCCTTTGATCTAGCCAAAATGGTGCTTACCACAAAACATGCCTAGAGAAGCTGGATGAGAACACAAAGGTGGCTGTATACCACAGTTGCCATTACACTTCCAATTTACACTGGGAGCTGAACCAGATGCAGGAATTGGGGAACAGCCTCACAGCTGCTCTAACCTACAGCTTGCTGTAAAAACACTCAAGTTCCTTTAGCTAGAGTTGCCAAAGTACACCAGCACTCCAACCATTCCTTCTTCCTGATATACCCTCTATACCGAGACCAGTGAAGTGAGTGGGGTAGGACCAATTATATGAAGATTCCCCCCTCCTCTATGCAAGTGCAATCTTCAGCTCAATGCTTAGGCTAACTATACTACTGATCAGTGTTCACTGAAACAGAGCACTTAATTTAAAAACTGAAATGCTAACAAATATTTTTAAGGCTGTCTTCAGTAATAAGAAGTTGGGAGAAAACTTGAAAACTGGTTCTACAACTGTCATTTGGACTGGCTTTTATTTAATTTTTTAGGTTTTACATGCAGAATTGACAGTCAGTAGGCTCTAATTGCCCCTCTTTATGCATGGGAAAACAAACTGACAAAGCATTAACAATTTACATCTAAGTTTCCCTCTCGGCCATTTGCCCAGCCTCCTTTTGCCAAACTTTGGAATGTTACAAGTGGCTGTGCCTATTGCAGTAGAAGACCAAATAGGTTTGGTTTGACAACTGCAAGACTGTTTGGTCAAGAAGTTCCCTCCTCGTCATGCAAAGATCTCAATCTGCATAATTTGCTCAGCTCACTTCACAGGCATCACCCGGACAAAACAGCAGCAGCAATTCAGGGAAGAAGAATATTGCTGCCTCTTAGAGGTGCCAGAACTTCTGGAGTGGGTGACTCATAATTGCCACAGCTACTAACATCATTCTCCAGCGTTATTTATTATGGATTACAGTGGAGGACTCGTATCTTTTACTCACATAAGGATGTAGCCTTGATTCATCAGATTAGGGTTGTCAAAGGCAGCTGGATGTGATGCTGGCCATGTCATTCCAATGTGTACTGTTGGCTATGAAACTGACATGCCTCAATTGCATCAATACAATAAGCCATTGGCTCGGTGAATTTTGACTTTGACTCTTGGGCTACGTAGATGTTTCACTTCATGAGTAATAAAGGCCAAGAATGCAGTCTAGACAGCAGAATATCCTCTAGTTTTTTTCCTCTCTTCTCTGTGGTAGGGCCCCTAAGCAACACTGCTCTCCCTTTTTGAAGGCCTTCAACTCCAGACAATAAAGCAGGTGTCAGGTCCAACCTTAAACTCTTACTGTTTCTCTTTCTGCAAGTCCACTCCCTTTGCTTTACCAGTCTCTTAGTTTCCACCTCAGGGACTTGGCTATGTCTGGCTGTTTTGCCAAATGACATCCTCTCCTCAGGGTACTTTACTCAGACACCTTGTTGTCTACTTAGGCCACTTTCCAGGCTCTTGGAGTGGCTTTTTCCAAAGCCAATCCCAGAACTCCTTGGACTGGAGAGACCCAGGGCTCCTACCTCTTTCTAGTTTCAGTCTCAGAACAGGAGACCGAACTCCTTTCCCTGATCTCCCACATGCCAAGAAAAGGGAGCTGAATAGACAGCATCCCTTCCAAGTAATTTTTTTTGCCATCCTCTAACACCCAGGCTTCCCTCTGGTTGACAAGTCAGCATGCCTTCTGCAAAAACTGCAGAATCGATCTGTGGATGGAATGGTATGAGCAATGACAGTATCATATAAAGAATCTGAGCATTTTTACCGTACTCATAACTGATTAGATTATGGTGATAAAAATGCCCAATTTCTTCCACTGTTCCTGAAAACTGAGTTGCAAAGTATAGTGAAGTGAATTATATCTCCTACCATTCTTAGTGCAGGCAAGGTCTTGCTAAATGCATAAAATGTATATCACCACAATACCTGTAACAGTGCCCATGCAGAATAGAGTTTAAATATCATTCAGAAAGCAATTGCACAAGTTCTCCTTGGGCTCGTCACAGAGCAGAGCCAATAAATCTAACAAGTTATGCTATTTCCAATAAGCTGAATTTCTTTTAATATTTGAGACTTGACTGGGGTTAAGTACCCTTTTTAAGTCTAGAATTTGTCTGCCAGGTTATATTTTTCCATATTAAAGTACAGTAGTAGTTTTACAGGAATAGTAAGAGGTTAAGTGACTCACCTAGCGGAAGAACAGACAATATGATTGTTGGGTTCTGATTCCTAGTACCCCTTGCGCTAACCACTAACCAAAAACAAAATTCAACAGGAAGTCTCAACCTTGTTATTTGCTGTTGGTTTTATGAGAATGGCTGGAGACTTGAGTTTTTTTGATAAATGAAGTCCAAGTCAGTTACTCAAACTTTCCCTTTTAAATTTAAGAATGCTGGGAGGGGAAGGAGGAGAAATTAATGGCAGCTGGGAAAGGCATGGTAAGGAGGAGAATGGTACCTTGGGAAATTCTAGGTTGAAATGGGGAAGAAGAGAATTGTTGAAGAAGGAGATGTAGCTAGGCTAGTAGGTGGGTGAGGAATGCAAAAGTAGAAGCAGAGAGAATCTGGTAGATGGAAGGACCATGTGTGGCTGCAGGCCAGCCAGTAGGCTACACACAGAATGCATATAACTGAACAAGCAACAGGAGCTGCAGCTACCTGTCAGCTGGGAGCAGGAGGATGAGGCTGCAGAGCATGCTGTAGCATGGCAGGAGAGCTGCAGTCCTCATACATGAAGGCGTTCCCAACATGGCATTAAAAAGGATTAAAGGTTAAAACTTTCTAGCATAATCATTAATGCTAAACATCACTTGGTCACAGGTTCTGTCACCAGATTGCTAGGAAACAGCAATAGAACTGCAGCAGCCACAGAGACACTAACAGCATTCAATATCAAATATTTAGAACAATAACAGGTACTTACCTCAAAACATGTTAGAAATGTTAGTAAATATTCATTTAGCTACATAAATCCTTTTCGGTAAGCAGGTGTGACAGGTTCCATAACAGATAGAGAACTTGTGCTGCATTAGCCAGCATTCCTCCCCACCCCCACTCTTGGTTTCCTGTCATTTTACCTCCATTTGAGAGGTCAGACATTCCCTTATCTCCCACACACTCCCTCATCCAAGCCTTTATTTAAAATTTTATGACTGAACTCTAATTTCTCTCTTCTCATGTTATACCTTTCCTCCCCATCTACAATCCAATGCTGACGGATCATACTCAACAATCTGAGCTCTCTCTTAGTGTAAGCTGTTAACATAGTGATCTTTTACACAAACCTCCTGGATCAGACTGTGAAACAAAAACCATATTCTTCATAATTCAATCATTATGTCTAAGCAGCATTAAACATGGATGATGTATCTCATGCTGCTCTAAAAGCTAGTACATATTCCTTACTTCTGAGCAATCTATCTTTCCATCTAAAATAGCAAAGGAACTCTCCATAAAATATACAGCTTTTGCAATGTATATCAATCATCTCTCCAGAACAGTAATATGATTCAGCTATGAAGATCAGCAACCCATTCTCCAGCTTCCAACTTCTCAGTCAGTAGTCTACTAAGTTCAAGCAAAAACTCTACATCAACTATATCCCACTCTAATTCTTTTTCGCTGAGCACAACCAGCTACCCTGATATGTACATTTTCCTTCCCTGACTTTTGCCCAAAAGATGCCCCATACTGCAGTCTGCTATTGACTCTAATCGGTTTGTGCCATAATTAGAAACTGCTGTCCATGGACATTCTATCACAATAGCATATTGTAATAATTTAGAGATTATACTGGTTCCTCATTAAACAGCTGATTTTAAAATGTCTCATTACCCGTTATACAGCACTCAAATTTTACTTTAATGGTCTTGTGAATTTTTACCAAACAATATAATCTAAAGTTTGCCAGACTTATTTTTGTGGATAGAGATTTTGTGTTAGTCTTTTGTAAAGCTCTTCATAGAAGTCATCATATAATTTTCACTAAAGCCTTGCTGAAAGATGAATTTACATTTGACAAACTACTGAAGCCACTGAACACAGCTGCTTTTGACTATATGCTCTTGACTTGTTTTAGCTTTGGCAAAATAAACTTGACAGTTTTAAGAACTTCAGGATCTATACACTCACAAGAACATGAACGTAACCCATCTTGAAATGCTCAATTTTTTAATCTATTAATAGGGTAGAGTTGTGTAATGCTTGTTTCATTAAATT
The DNA here is from genome assembly GCF_025201925.1 of Gopherus flavomarginatus. NCBI lineage: Eukaryota > Metazoa > Chordata > Testudines > Testudinidae > Gopherus > Gopherus flavomarginatus. Next base: position 15,782,782 of record NC_066623.1, read on the forward strand.
TTGTTCATCTTAAATGACTTTTTAATGTGTCCTACATAAAACAAAAACACTAAAAACAAAGACAAGAAGAACTTTTTTCTGGAATCAATCAAGTTAAAAAACACAAGCTAAACCTGAAGTTGACATCTGAGCAAAGTTCAGTTGAATTTTTAAATATTTCAAGTAACATTGAGACTGGGTAAATATACCAGCTTGCACTCTCATAGAAAGATTCACCAATTAGTTTACTGTAAGACAGAACCTGCCAAAGCTTCAAAAATAAGATTTTGATTAAAACTGCTTTAAAATATTATAGAAAATACATGACAAGAAATGCTGAAATTTCACAAGATGAGAAGAATACTGCAATAAGCAAAATGAGGGTAGCATTCAACTATTCAATGGAGGCTTCTCAAGGTACTCAGCCTAAGATATACTGATATATGTGAACAGGAACCCAAAGAAAAACACTGTACTCAACCTCCAGTAGAACTTAATGCTGTCTGAACTTTTAGAAAGGCAATGTTCCAAGCTTCAAGCTACCCTAGGAAAAAGACTCCAGGCTGACATTATGTGGGAAGGACCCACACTGTTGAAACACGCACACCCATTTGGCCCTGACCCGACACACACCAATTATTCTAGCAATAGACCACTCCTAAGTAGAGTGCCAACCATGCCACTCTGCTCCTGACTCACTGTACTCTTAGATACTGCTGCAGATAGAATTATTTACTCCTAGGGGAAATTCTGCACCACTACATAATGCAAAATTTGTGCAGAATTAATGTTCTGTGCATAATTTCCTTTTCCCCCTGCAGAATTGGTGCTGCAGAGCTACTGGCCCCCACTAGGGTAGTTGCGACTGTCTGGACTGGGGGTGCACTCCATGGCTGGGCTCTGGGAGGTGGGGTGCAGGTGTCTGGGCCAGGGAGGGGACCAGCTGGTCTTTGGAAGGGGAGGGTGCAGGGCGAGGAGAGGGCAGAGAAACAGGAACTGGGTTGCATGAAGGGCTTCTTCAACCCTACTCCTGAGGAAATCTTTTTTGTTGTTATCTGTATGGTTACAGACATAGCTGCTGACAAGTATTTTGAAATAAAATTACCAAAATAATTGAAACTGGCATGATTATATAGTGTTATTTTGACAAAATATGCTGTATTTTGAAATATTGTGCACAGAATTTTTAATTTTTTGGTGCAGAATTCCCTCAGGAGTAAGAATTACAATTCTGAAACTCCTGTAGTATGCAAGTATGAGGAGATGAAATATTTGAATGGCAAGTTTTGTTTTTGGTTAAATTAGATTTTTAGTTAAGGTTTGTGGAGTTTTATTGAAATATTGGTTTTGTACTGCATAAATATTCAACAGCTGACCATGCCATAATTTTAAAGTTTGTGTTTAATAGCATAGTGAAAATGGTGTTTGGAAAGTCAAGTAAGCCGTAGATTTTCCTCAGTGGATAACATCTCTCTAGAGAGCTGGCTAAAGTGAGGAGAAATAACGTTCATGTTACCTTTACCTTCTAGAGGTGAATATTTAGACTAGAATTTTCAGAGGAGCCTAACAGAGTTAGGCACCAAACTCCTATTGGCTTTTATTAAGTCCTTTAAAAATCCCAACCTTAATGCCATTATTTGTATTACCATAGCACCTAAGATCTCTATTCATGGGCCAGGAAGAGCACATTCTGCTAGGGACCATACAATTAGACCAAGATGATCATCACTGCCCCAAGGTGTTTATAGTCTAAGTAAAAATTCCTGGCACCACCCAGCACCCATACATTATCCTACAGTTATTTTATCTTGTGTATTATGGCATCACCCAGAGGCTCCTGATTAGGACTGGGTCCATTAATAGCTACTGTACACACAAAGCTACTATAGCCTTGCACTATATAGGTACTGTGTTCCAAAATCCATTCCAGTCCTACATTCTCTCTTATCCCACCCACCCCTACACACAAAAGAAATACTTATTCCACCTCACCTGCAGGCGTGTAGGGCATTAAGAGCATGATTTGCCCCTAAACACACACACAAAATAAAGTTGTTTGGGCAAACAGGTAAGTGAGGGAAACCTTGTAAAAATGGCTATTGATAAATGCTGATTGAGTATAAGACCTTGCATCATTCAGCCAAAAGAGAATGCAAGTCTTTTATTAGGAAAAATATTGCAAGAAAATAAGAAAGAGAGGGAGAAAAGAAAAATCCTTTCTGAGCAGCTTGCTAATGAAAAGCTGATTTACACTTAGGACTAAATGATTATTAAGACTCTCCACTGGTAAAATGTATTTCCGGTAGAGTACTGAGTCTTGGCGTGTATAAGTGAAGCATTACTGGTATTTCTTCTAATTAAATATACTTGGTATTGATATTATAGGCTAAGAATTCACTGTTCTACGAACTGACTTTTTATCCTTTTTTCTTCACTCACTGACTACATTTATTTTCTGCCCTGGTAAATCAATATTTTTAATAAGTGTTTAACTTATTCCAGCAATGTGGCTGAGGCACAACTTAACATTTGGAACCCCAGAAAGAGAGTCATAAGGAAGTGAATCAGTGGGGTTCTACAAATGACATAACAGGCTACCACTGTTCTGTTTAGTTGTGCCAATCAGATTAGATAAGGCAGAGATAAGAGCAGACATTTCCTTTCTGTAGTTTCTAATTAAAGAATAAGTATATGTTACAAAACAGTCTTATATTGTGCAATTTTTCTTTGAAACCTTTATATGTTTTCTAGCTTTGCTGTTATCTGCTTTAATCTTGTTCTAAAATAAACAAGAGAAACTTGATCTAAATACAAATTCTACCCTTGTCTGATACACCTATAAAGACCAAGTCAATTTTTTTGGCCCAAGAGATTTGGATAAAGTAGTACGCACAGCCTTCATTTTAAGAGTATTAAAATAGCTAGGAGCTGATCAGTGCAATTACTGAGATACTTAGCCTGTGCAACCATGGTGAACACTGAACTAAAACACCAAGTGGAAAGAGAGGGCCAACAGTGATTTAGCAGCTTGTATCTATGTTGGGAACCTTTATGTCTCCGTTTAATTTCTGTATGCCTCAAATATACAGATGGATACTAAGGCCTGGTCTACACGAGTAAGTTTTACGTACATGGCCATGTCAGGATGATTCCCCCATCACCACCACTCCAAACCAGCAAAGCTCTACAGCAAAAGCCCTATTGTAGGCACAGTTGTACCAGCAAAAGTGTCATTTTGCCACTATAGCTTATTTTATGCCACTTGAGGAATTGGTATACACCAGTGGAGTTGTGTCTCCAGTAGGGAGTTAGTATGGATATACCAATAGAGCTGTCCTGATTAGAAGTACAATTTTGTCATGGTAAAATTAGTCAAAATGCATGGAGCAGTCATGGTAAAAATGCACAAAAAAATTAGGGTTTGGTCAGGGCACGACTAAAGTCCAAGCCCTGCTGTGGGGAGCTGAAGCCTGAGCCAAAGTCATGGGGATCTATTAAAGTCACAGAATCTGTGACCAAATCGTTTCCTTAATCCATACCAATAAACCTATGTTACAAAGACTGAGGGCAGGATAAACATACTTTTCCACTATGTGCTACATTGCAAGGTCCTTTAAATTGACAAGAAGAAAACAATTCACAGGCAACTGTTTTGTTTTGTTTTTTTATTTGCCAACCAATCAGAGAGACTAGCATTACATTAAATGCTACTCTCTTTCATTACAGCTGGAGCATGGTAGTATCTGCTGTAATTATGTAAAACAATGTCCCTTAAATCCTTCTCCCCCACATTATTACATGCTCAGTTTCATGAGAAAATACACGACAGCCTTTTGGGCTGAATTTTCCATGTTCGGACTCTTGTATTTACTGACAATTTTTATTTTAATTATGTAACCCGTAACACGGCTGATAAAACACACTTGATGTAATGGTAAACAAATTTTACACAAGTATTTCCTGATATATGGCAGTCTTTATTATTTCCAGGTTTTCTGTTGGTGGAGGACCACTCAAGACATTTTTATACTGGCTTCTTTTAGGGGAGTTGTTTTAGGGATTTTATTTATATATAGACATTTCACTGTATCTATTACCATTGTATCTAAGTGCTGCACTTGGTAATTAAAAAAAAACAATGAGATCTGTCTAGAACAGTCGTTCTCAAACTGTGGATCAGGACCCCAAAGTGGGTCAGGACCCTGTTTTAATGGGGTTATCAGGGCTGGCATTAGACTTGCTGGGGCCTGGGGCCAAAGCCGAAAGCCAAGGGTTACACCTCAGATTACAGGCCCCCCGCCTTGGGCTGAAGACCTTGAGCTTCGGCTTTGGACCCTCCCCTCCTCCCCCCCACCAAGGAGGTGGGGCTCAGGTGGGCAAGCTCAGGCTTCAGTCCCTGCTCCTGGGGTTGTGTAGTAATTTGTGTTATCAGAAACGGGGTTGCGGTGAAATGTAGTTTGGAACCCCTGGGCTAGAAAGGTAAGGCAATTCACCATCCTACTCAGGTTTAACTGTTGGCCGCTACTTTTGAATCACATGGCCCTTAATGTCTACTAGTTCCTTCCATCGTATTCCTTCCTTAGTCATGTTTTAATTTATCATAATCCTGATCTCTGAAGTACTCTCTCCACCTAAGCAGGAAAACCAAGAGGGTTTAAGTAAGAGAGGAAGACAAAGGGAGAAAGAAGAGACAAGAGTTTAACAACCAGGAAGTGCAGCAAGATTCAGAATACTGACCTTTGGACGGACTACCAAAATTCTGTTTGTGTAAAAAATTTCCATCACCATATAATTTCATATTGGGTGTAGGTGTGTGAATGATTCCCAACCATTTTCCCCAATGAAAGACCTCATTACTTGTATTAAAGTTATTCAGTGATATGATACATTCCTCCATTAAAAATATACATATACACACACACACACACACACACACCCCTAATAATTCTAAACTAACAAGACTTGAGACAGGTACTATACTTCATATTCTAGTTCCTAAAACAGAGACTTTTAAAGAAGGTATGACAAACATGAAATTTTAAAGGTCACATCTGTCAAATCTCGAAAAAACTCAAAATCAAGAGGAGTTAAGGGAAATACATTTTTTTCTCTGAAGAGTGGTAGCATTTAAGTATATTTAATCCATCTTAAAAGTGTTGCACAATTATTTGTCCTACCTTAAATAGATACCATATAGCAGGGATCGGCAACCTTTAGCATGCAGCTCGTCAGGTAAACAAACCAGCCCAGCTCGCCAGGGGGCTTGTCTGCTGCATCCACAGGTTTGGTGGATCACTGCTTTCACTGGCCAATGGGGGCTGCAAGAAGCAGTGTGGGCCGAGGCATGTGCTGACTACTGCTTCCTGCCGCCCTCATTGGCCTGGAGCAGCGAACAGCGGCCAGTGGGAGCCACAATCGGCCAAACCTGTGGACGCGGCAGGTAAACAAACCGACCCAGCCCGCTGGGGGCTTACCCTGGCGAGCCACGTGCCAAAGGTTGCCGATCCCTGACATACAGAATTAAGTGCACATATGACTAGTAATAAGACCTAGCTGTTATAATGCCTAGAACTAAGGCATATCACTTAAAAATAGAGATTGAGGAAGATATCCCAAATTCACGATCATTTATTTTCATTGGCTTTAAAAAAAGCCATATATTGTCCTGTAATACTGAGAAGAAAAATACATACCCATTTGTTACAAAAGGCCATTCTGAAAAATAAACATTGCTTATTAAGACAAAGTACAATAAAGAAACCTTTGCCAAAAAGGTTAGTGGTGACAATTATAATGTACAGCAATTAAAGCATACATGAAACAAGGAATCAATGCCCTAGCAGTGAGTACGCCCCATGACATGTGCCCCCTTGGCACTGATTTAATTGATAACTGTATTAAAAAAACTCTTGGATCACAAAATCATGGAACTAGAGATGGAAAGAAATTGTCTAGTCCATCCTTCTGCCTATGCAGGATTGTTCCTATTATGCAGTTACAAAAGTCCTGTCCAGTTCCTCTTAAATAGGCTACACTATTCCACAGACTAATGATTCTCCCTGTCAGTAAGCTTCCTTTCCCCAGCCCCAAATTGCTGAAGTATTCAGCCTGAATTATTCCTTATTTTCATAATATTACTGCTATATCCCTTGTACTATGTTTCCTCACCTCAAGGGGGCATATGTCATGGGGCGTACTCACTGCTAGGGCACTGATTCCTTGTTTCATGTATAAGGCCAAGAGGTACTGGGAGTTGCAGGGGACAGCCCAGGGGTAGGTCAAGGCAGCAGGTCCAAACCCAACCTTGCCAGTGATGAGTAGGCTGATATTGCAGTCTGCCCCAGGGCACAGGAGTAGACAATGACTGGCAGTAGCCACATACAGAGGGGAGGTGGGGATAGAGGGTGGGGGTTTCCCTGGAGAGGGGAGATCTTGAGAGAAAGGGGTTACTGCCAGGGGGGCAGCACCCGACGGAAAAGGGAACCGGGTCCAGGGAGGGACACCGGGGGGGGGGTGGGGGGGTGAGGGGGGCACAGAGGACAGGCGGATCACTGGCCTGCAGAGGGAGCTCCAGAGCTGAATCAAGCTAATTCCCAGAAGTCATCAGCAGGAGGCGCCACAGGCGTGAGTCCACTTATCTACAGGCATTGTAAGACAATAAAATTGTTAAGTTGTCTTCACAAATATACTTAATCACATGCCTCTGCAATTCAACTTAGGAATATTTTATTCTTTACAGCCATGACAACATCCAAATTGGTATCCTTCTGATATAAGCTACCATACTGGCATTTAAATCTAACAAAACAAAAGACTAGTATACTAAGGATACTTTTGTGTTTATGTTGAGGATAGTTGCAAGCACATATTCCTGCATCAGATAAGACAATACTTCTGAAACAAATCCATATGAACAACAAACAACAGTTTGAAATTAATTGGCAGAGAGTAGTTACTGTAGTAAGGACAAGAAATCTGACAATAACAAATCTGAAGCCTTTTCCCATATCCTTCAACCAGTTTTTCTCCATCTGGGCACATTAAACTAGTCCTGAAGGGAGGTGGGCAAAACAGCATGGCTGGGAAAGCTACATGACATAAAATCAACTCTTCTCTCCCTGATGCAAATCATCTGCTGCTGTCACAGGTGGCTTCTTGAAAGGCACACACATTCCCTCATCTCTCTCTGCTGGCCAGCTCAGGGAGCTCCCCAATCGTCATCCTCAATTTCATGTGCCTGCTCACAACACTCAAGTTCAATCATCGGTCTCACCAGTTGATACTTCTGCACCTACCATGAGCAGCATGGTGCCTTCTGTTGAGCTGAAGCAATGAGGAGGAGGAGAGTAGCAAACCACAGTTAACACAAGAAACAGGAAAAAAAAGATGACAAGCAAGAAAGAGGCAGAAAGGGATGTTGGGGGAAGATTGTGGCAACTGTTCTGTAGCCATAACACAAGAATATGTGGTGGCAAGGGAGTTGCCATCCAAACTAAGGGCTGGTCTACACTACAGGGGAAAATCGATCTTAGATACGCAACTTCAGCATCGTGAACAACAGCACGGGACCGATGTCCGCGGCTCCCCCGTCGATTCCGCAACTCCGTTCGGGTTGGTGGAGTTACGGAATCGATATAAGCGTGTTCGGGGATCAATATATCGCGCCTAGATGAGACACGATATATCGATCCCCAAGCAATCGATTGCTACCCGCCGATACAGCGGGTAGTGAAGACATACCCTAACACAGAAGTGTTGGGAATCATTGCTCCAGTCCCTAAGGTATAGGCCACATGTCACTGATACCTCTGACATACTCAAGAAACAGCAACTACAGCTCTAAAAGAAAGCCAGAGCAGCCTGGCAAGCAGCCACTAGTTAGAAAAAAAAGAAGGAACTAAGTAATATAACACTTGCTAATGTTTAACCATTCAAGAAGTTTAGAGACTTTCATTTCAACATTGTTATTTACAAACATTTGAATAAAGCGAATATGACTTAAGTAGCTCCTAAACCTAGCAAGATTTTCCTCATCATTCAGCTATTTCATCAACTATGATTTATGACTGTTCTGGTTTCCATGAACTTTTTTTTTTTTTAATATAAAATTTCTGTTCCATGTTTGCCAGACAGTTTACAAAATGCTGTTTATGTAAGTTATTTACCACAGTTTGGGGATATATATTTAGAAGTAGAAATATCTGGATCTTGAAAGCGACTCAGACTTTAAGATCAGAAGGGACCATTATGTGCCACTGAACTCAACACACTGATTTGCAGATAAATATAAAATACTAATAGTGTACCTTTAAAAAAAAAAAAAGGCTGTCTGAAGTTCTACTAACTATTGAACCAAGATCATTGTGACTGGAAAAGAACTCAAGGAAAATAATCAAAACTGTGCACTTCATTTTGTGCATCTAACAGCACTCTGTAGTCAGTTACACTGTTTCCCCTTTCCAATCAGATTCCCTGTTGCAACCTTTCAGATACAGGACAAGGTGACATGACTAAACTAAACTGGCAAAAAGACTGAGGGACACAAACAGCATCTGAAACTCTACTTTTAATTCTAGATTTGACATTGACTATCCTTTTAAGACTGGCTGTAACTATTCAAAGAAAGTGGGAACAAAGAATTTGCACTTCTATGTTAAATGTTACAGGCATGTTCATAGTGATCAGAAAAGAAAACCTAATATTAAAAAGTGTTGATATATTTAAAGTCTAATAGGGTAATTAAATGCATCAACAGCAAGAATGAAAGTCAAAAGAAGCAGTATTATTGTAAAAGTCATTCCACAGATCCCAGTTAAAATAATATGCTGAATGTTGGCCACCCACAGAAATAACAGCATATTGTTACACCAGCAGGGTACAATATATGGCACCCATGGTAGCATCTGACTTTTAAAAAGAAAAAAAAAAGTTTCTCTCATTGGAGAAAAGTCTATAAGTTGACAAATCAGGTGGCTAACCACTATTCCATCAGTTCACTTGACTACGCCCTATTTCACAATAACTCCTCTGGGCTGGCAATCCATTACTGTTCAGAAATATTAGACAAAAAGGAAAGAAAACTGGAGAGCTCATCCATACTGATGAGGCTTTCAACCACTAGAGGAGAAAATATAAATTAAAAAAACAGAACTGGAATTTGGACAAACCTATTTCATTTCAAAGACTAATATGCTGAGTAAGGGCCTGATCAGCACCCACTGAGGTAAACAGGTTTAACTGACATGATAGAAGCAAGACAAGGCAAATCATCACGTGGAAGTTACAGACACACAGATATTTTCATGATAAACCAAGAGACTGAAAGATACAGTAGTTAAGGAAGGAGGTGAGCCTGGGAAATTTAAAGGGTCCACGCTTCTTGTGTCAGGCACCTTTTCATTAAGCAGTAGATCTTATGAACACACAGTGTATTCAGTTATTTTGGACTGGATCAGAAACACTTCTACTTTATTACCCTTGAATTTAGTACACTGGATCAGAACTATGTTAAGATTAATCATCTTTTCATTCCTCTAAATGAATGAATATAGGAACTAAAAATGTAACCATCTGTGTTATAGTTAAAGCATTTTGTGCTTTTTGTTTATAGAGAAGGGAGAACATTGTCCCGACTTCAAGGAATATTGTTTAAGTTGTTGTACCCTGTTTAGCCAAGGGGCGATTCAATTATCACCAAGTGCCTTTGAACAACAATCATCACCTACTGGTTCAGAAGGAAGATTTGATTATGGCTCAGCTAATAAGCCAGAAACTCTGCCTTCCTCTTACCCCACCCATTACCACAAAATAAATAAATGAATAAAACCCACACAACAACAAAAAAATGTTCAATACGAAGGAAGCCCCAGCCGAGCCCTCCCCACCACTCCTATGGGCTGATCCATCCCTAGAACTGCTCAGTGCCTAAAACACACAGCAAAGTGGAAGGAACAAAGCACTGACGTCAATTACTGGAGAATTAAATCTAACAGCCAGGAGAGGAAGAGGAGGCGGCCTCATTATCAAAACCACCACCAAGAAAAACCTAACAACCTATAGTCATATTTACCCAGAGCCATATAAGTTTTATTTTCTTGAAAAGAGGGAATGCCAGCACATCTCACTAGAGATTATGTGTATGGCTACACATCCACCCAACCATGAGTGCTGGGGGGATAAGGGGGCTTGCTCATCCCCATGTATTAACCTAGACAGTATATGGATTGATGTCTCTTTTAGCAGGTCACATCTGACATGAAAGAGTCCATCCAGAGCTGCAGGGGACAGAGGGTGAGAGAGGCAAGGAGTGGGTAGAAGTTTACAAAGAGACCAAGAGGAGGCTCCCTCCATGAGGGAGAGGTTACTAAAACCGAAGGGGCAACAGAAAGAGTTTCAAGCGGGGGAAGATAGTTGGAAAAGGCAGGTTTGGGGGTGGGGGAAGGGAAAGGATAAAGAATAAGGGGGACGCTATGGCCCCCTCAAGGGGAAGGCGGATTCCGGGGACCTCTTACCTAGCCCATGCTCGAGAGCGGAAGGGAGGCAGATGCTTCCCCTCCCTCCGCCCAAGCCCGGGTACCTCCAGAGGAAGGAGGACACAGACCCACCGCCAGCGAACGGGCCTTGTCCAAACAGACACCCGGGAGCCCCCGCCGCCAGCCCCAGGGAGCGAGACCGAGCCAGAGCGGCCCCGCACTCCCCCCCACCCCTTACCTCCGTTCGCTGCTCCGCTAGGCCCGGACCATTTCCCGGCTGCCGCCGCCGGCCCGTCGGGCGGGGGACGAGGAAGCCCAGAGAGGACTGAAGAGCCGACAGCCAGGAGGAGAAGAGGACCGAGGCGCGGCCAGGACCCGGGGGACGGGAGCGGGCAGTGCAGGGCCCGGAGCTAGGCACAAAGACCAGGCCCCACAAGCGGGCTCGGGCCCCGAGATGGGGGCGCTGGGGGGGGGAGGGAAGGCAGGACCCGGAGGGGCGGGGGAGCTCCGGGAGCGGGTCACAGGCGGTGGGAGACGACGGCGGCGGCTCCCCGGGGGTCCCGCCGCTCCATTGCGGGCTGGGCTGGGCGTGCGGCCGGGTCCCGGTGCGGCCCGGCAGTGTCGGGTCCCGCTGGCTGGCTCCTCAGACAGCGACTCCAGCCCAGCTCCTCCCGCAGCCGGGCATTCGGATTACCCAGCAGACATCGCGCTCGCACAGCCCCGCCGCCGGCCACGTGACCCCCAGGCCCGGCCTGCGGACCCCACCACGTGACCCGGGCGAAGGCAACAGACACAAGCTCCGCCTTCTCAAGGGAAGGCGCGGGATCCCGCCACGTGATAGGGGCAGAGCGAAGGGGAGGAGTTGAGGCTCCCCCTGCCGGAGAAGACGTGCCCACTTGATGTGCTGCGACCCTCAGATGCAGTTGCCAACATTCAGTACCTAAAACTTTGAGGTCGTGCAGGCTTGGTTGCTGCCCCTCCAGAACACGTTGTGCTCCTCTCCATCAGACACCAGGCAATGCAGAATGCACTGCCCCGCAACCTGAACTCTACCCCCTGGCACTGGTAACAGCCACCACTGATTGCCTCTATGTTTCAGCCAGGACTGCCCTGTCGTAAGCACGGACTAAATAAACAGGTCATTTATGGGGTATATCTCCCTGAACTGCATCCTCTGTCATCTATATGTTCCCCATCTGCCCTTCACAGAATGAGGGCTATCTGTACTGATTGATGCAGAGATTAGAAGGCAGAAGTAAGCACAGGTGATGTTCCACAGTGGAATCGTTAAGGTTGGTGACACCTGGCAGCAGTTTATGCAGAGTGGATGAAGTGCTCAAGGACAGGCCAGACATGCTGTACATAGCTGCCAGACGTACATACTACCCTAAATGCAACGTCTGCTTTTGTGAGGACAGTCTTGACAGTTTTTCCTACTGTACCTATGTGCTGCAACCTCACAGAACTATATAGCATCTGAAAGCATAGGGTGTTACATCAATCAAGGAAGGTTGGAGCATCACTCAATAGTGGCACAGTTAAGGTTGTAGGGCAGGGCTGGTGCATACATATCTCTATATTTACTGGATTTTAGTGGTTTAAGTATCAGTGAACTTGCTAGTGTACAAGAGTAGGAGGCAGTGCTAGTCAACCTTGACTCTATATTAGTGAAGTTTTTGGGCAGTGAATAGATGGCAGTGTTAAACTGAGGAGTTAACAGGATGTGAGGAATTTGTCAACATCTGTGAGATGTATTTCCTGGTCTGATGCCTGAGATTAGACTTGAAATACACTTGTGGCTGAATGACAATTTGTGACAAGTATATCAGCTGTTGTTGGCTTTGTTCCTTTCTTTGGTTTCTTCCTTTGATCTTTGTGCAATAATTACTTACCAAAACTGTAGTTAATAGTTTGAAGGAAGGACTCCCCCCATAATTTGTCAAATATGCAGTTTTAGACTCCTTTTCCATACTTACACATGTATACATTTAACTTCAAAATAAGATTCATCTTAGCTATTATATAGCACTTTTTAGCAGATCTCAAAATGCTTTAACTAAAAGTCGCTGACGGACCAGCTCATTACCTACTTATGTCATATCTACTTAGGTTCTGTGGGTAAAGAACTAGGTGAAGCAGTCACTTAATACATCTGTGAAAACATGGATCCAAAATCCCTCCGCTTCATCCTCCTCACCATTTAGATTCCATACCCACATATGCAGGAGTACTTCAGGTCTGCCAGCCCAGGATGAATTTCATCTAGGAGGCATATGGCACAAGAGAAAAGTCATTAAGATAACCTCTGCTCTGGACTTCTTTCCACTTAAAATCTCAGATATAATACTAAACTTATTTTTTGACATATGTTCACAGGGTATTGCTTATAGCATTATTCCTATACTTGCCAGTTCAGACATTAAGTGAATTCATGGCGGCAGCAGCATAATCTAGGTACACACATCACTTTAGCATCTGTCCCTTTGAAAGACTGTAAGCATGAGATTTAAATAGAGACTTTTTTTCTTCATTTAGGTGTCCTTGTAATCCTGACCCATCTACAACTGCTTTCTGATTTTATACAGTTGAGTGCTACTCAGATGAGGTCCTATTGTTTAAATATTTATACTTAGCTTGTTACATTGTTGAATGCACAGAAAAGTATGGACGCTTTTCCTGTTGAGACTGTTAATCACACTATGTTTGTAAACCACCGTAAGATCCTCTCATAAAAGGCACTAGAAAAACCAATCCATCATCATCAATGCATGAATTACCAGTGCTGATTTGAGTATTTGCTGTAATGCTGCTGCTCCTGGACTACCCATATTCCTTTGTGTAATTTATTTTAAAGCTGTCTTTCTGTATTTCCTTTTTTTCCCAATTCAGCGAATGAAGTGTTTTGTTTCTATGACATTTTATTGCATACGTATTAAAACAAATCCATCTAGAATTGCACACAAATTGTTGCTGCTCTGGACATCAGGACCACTCTGAATTTTATGGTACCAGCAGGGATAGAATTCAGTTCTCCTGCTGCAAAAGCACAGGCCCTCTACTCCTTGAGCTAAAGGACAAACACTGTTGGGAGGTAGGCGTACAGCTGTGCATGTCTGATTCCACCCAATAGGGGACAAAAGTGCAGATACATACTAGCAAGCTGATTACAGTACTTTATAACAGCAGTCTTTATTTAGACACTAGGTGGTTAGGTCTATACCCCCAGCACAGTAGGTAACTGTGGCCTGCAGGAGCTTCTCCATTAGTCTTGCATAAACATAACAGCAAACTTATAATTACAAGGAGGTGCACGTTAGCCACAGTGGTTACTGCAACGTCAAAGCTCTGAAGCATCTACTACTGCTCTATATCCCAGGGAAGGATTCAATCTCTGTTCCAGCTCATAAAAATCCCCTCCTCTCAACCCAACACAATGGTTGTGTGTATGGATCCTGAATTTTCCTTTCTTTCTTCACATTCATGGTAAGGTTGGTTATATGGGCTACAGGTCTTTTGGGGTTTTTTTTTTAAGCATACATACATAGCATTTGTACTTAGGCTCAAAATTTCAACTTTGTGTGGATTTACCAGTATTGTGTCCTCCTAACAGAGACTGCAAAAGGCTCTTTCACAGTCCTCTTCCTTCCTGCATAAGGTCTTACATTTTAAACAGTTCCTAGTCCTGCTGTTTATTTTTAAAGACTATTGAAGCAGAGTTCCAGGCCTTTGACTTCATGTCAGTGAGATTAAGACCTCTGCCAATAAGTATGTTCCAATATTTATTTCATTTAAAAATAAATACATCAACTGGTGCCCCTCCAGTAGCAGCAGTCCAGCTGTTGCAAAGACCGCTCAAATTGAGAGCAGAATGTAAAAAGAACGTCTACCCAAGTCTACTGCCAGCCTGACACAATAACTCTGAGATATGTGAACTGCATTTCAATAGGGTATTGAATCTGAGGCTTTATTATAATTTAAATATCAACATTATTCAAAAATATTATCAAGGAGGAAACAAAATCCTAATTGCATGAAAATTTTGTAACATCTATAGTTAAATGTAACCCCGTAGGTTCCTATAATTTAAAAGTGCTTGCAAAGAAAATAAATCTGTTTTTGCGGTTGATTTACTTTGTGCATTTAATAGCACTTTGTGTATCCACAGTTTCTCCTTTGATGAAAATACCATTATAAACATCAACAGAGGAGCAAAAAAAAGCTGGAAGCATTTTTAAATTTGCAGTCATTTTTTTTTTAAAAAAGTTTTCACTTTGACAGAATACTCCTTTTAAATCCTTTGTTTTTCAAAAAATAAAGTTGATTATTTGACTGTTGATCAAACCATACAAGAAAGTTCAGGGTAAATTAACTTGTGAAGATCTGCACAAGCAGCTTTGAGTGGCATCTCAAGTGAGAGGAGAACAGGGCTTAGGAGAATATTTTTTTTATAAACTCAGTTTGACCCATGAATGAGGATAGGATGTTCAGTATCATTTCTTTTTAAAGTGAACTTCTTAAATTAGAGAAATTCCAATTTATGAGTGAAAGTCCTATTTACAAATCCATCTCACATACAGCCCTCTTATGTGATCTCAGTCAGGGCACCAAAAGTCCAGCTCTCACAAACGTTTGATTTAATAAAACTCCAAACTAGAAAATCAAGTTGCCTGTGCCTTTTGTTTTTCCACCCATCAGCAATGTTTCCCCTTGAAATATGACACTTCTCCCCAGGCTATTCTTCCACTAGACTGCATCAATTGCTTCAGTTCAATTAGCAATGGCAGTTTTACTTGTAATGGGGAGGCATTAAATTGAGCCAGTTTAAAGCAGTACAGGTCTCAATAACTACTGAGTAAATGTAACAATTTCTAGTTAGTAATCTTTGTAAATTAATGATCATTTGTGCCTAATTTAAAGCTTTGGAAGATGGTGATTAAAGAAATACCTTTCCTTGTAGAATCAAAGTGAAATAAAGGATCCTTTTAATAGCAAATGAGGAGTTGAGCTAGTAAGAGTTGGATGGCTGAAAGCTCTCGTCAGACAGGGAGGTTTTGCCCTCTAAGGCCATGTCTACATCTAAAATTTTGCAGCGCTGGTTGTTACAGCTGTATTTGTACAGCTGTATAGGGCCAGCGCTGCAGAGTGGCCACACTTACAGCAACCAGCGCTGCAAGTGGTGTTAGATGTGGCCACACTGCAGCGCTGTTGGGCGGCTTCAAGGGCTTTCGGGGAACGCGAGAGCAAACCGGGAAAGGAGACCAGCTTCGCCGCGGTTTGCTCTCGCGTTCCGCGAACCACCCTGCAAACCGGAGGGAAGGAGACCTGCTTGCTCGGGTTCGGGGAACACGAGAGCAAACCGGGAAAGGAGACCAGCTTCGCCGCGGTTTGCTCTCGCGTTCCCCGAACCACCCTGCAAACCGCAGGGAAGGAGACCTGCTTGCTCGGGGAACGCGAGAGCAAACCGGGGAAGGAGACCAGCTTCGCCGCGGTTTGCTCTCGCGTTCCGCGAACCACCCTGCAAACCGGAGGGAAGGAGACCTGCTTGCTCGGGTTCGGGGAACGCGAGAGCAAACCGGGAAAGGAGACCAGCTTCGCCGCGGTTTGCTCTCGCGGTCCCCGAACCACCCTGCAAACCGCAGGGAAGGAGACCTGCTTGCTCGGGGAACGCGAGAGCAAACCGGGGAAGGAGACCAGCTTCGCCGCGGTTTGCTCTCGCGTTCCGCGAACCACCCTGCAAACCGCAGGGACGGAGACCTGCTTGCTCGGGGTTCGGGGAACGCGAGAGCAAACCGCGGCGAAGCTGGTCTCCTTCCCCGGTTTGCTCTCGCGTTCCCGGAACCACCCTGCAAACCGCAGGGACGGAGACCTGCTTGCTCGGGGTTCGGGGAACGCGAGAGCAAGCCGGGGAAGGAGACCAGCTTGATTACCGGAGGCTTCCTCAGGTATGCTGGGATACCTGCTTATTCCACGGAGGTCAAGAAAAGCGCTGGTAAGTGACTATACTTGATTACCAGCGCTGGATCACCAGCGCTGGATCCTCTACACCCGAGACAAAACGGGAGTACGGCCAGCGCTGCAAACAGGGAGTTGCAGCGCTGGTGGTGCCCTGCAGATGTGTACACCTCCTAAGTTGCAGCGCTGTAACTCCCTCACCAGCGCTGCAACTTTCTGATGTAGACAAGCCCTAAGATAAAAATGGCTGGGGATAAATGAAACAGACTGGAGCATGGATTTAAAATTAAGCAGAAATATCTCATCTGAGAGCAAGTGATCTAAAATAAATTAAAATAAATAAAAAGCCACTATGTTTCTGGCTATAAAATATTGGAAGAGGTTCCTTTCATGGCCTATCGCTTAATCACTGCTGAATGATATAAAATGTCCTGAGAAATAGCATACTGTTCCTTAGACCTCCCAGCTCAGGGACCAATAGACCAGAAGTTAAACATACGTTTTCTTAATCGCTTTAGCAGTTGTATTGTTTCATCTTATCTCCTGCAGACAGCTTCTTAGATCAGCAAGTGTGCCTATTTTCTAAAGTTATTGTCCTCAATCTTGACCATATCAGTAAATTTGCAGTTCAGTGGACTTCCAATGAAAATAAACTTAGCAAACAGTGTTTAATAATTTATTGACTTTTCCCATTAAATGGTACATTCGCTAAGATAACAATTTCCTGGTAGTTTTATTTACAGTCTTCTGGATGTTCTGTAAAACTCAGTAATGATTACAGACTAAAACACACAACATACATATTTTCAAACATTTAAATAGAAGCACATTTTATTCAAAAGTAATTCTACACACTACTTTTTCCATAAAAATATAAAAAATAGTTTAATTACTATATTTTACCTAAACCAGGATATCTAAGAATTTTCTTTCACATATGATGCCCCCTCCCAAAAAAAGGGAACTCCATCAATAAGAAATTGAAAAGGAGACTGCATCACAAAATTAAATGACTAATGCCATCTGCTTAAATTCACCACAACAGCAAATTAGTTCTATTTAGCAACTTGCAAAAGACATCTTGCAGTATGCAGGGTTGTGATGTTTGTTTGCTGGAATTTTTGGCTAATATGCCTCTTTCCTTTCTTTCACAAATGTGCACAAACTTGTCATGTAAAAATAATGGATTGAGCCAAATAATCATTTTATACTACAGACTATAATGCCAGGTACCATGTGCCCAACAAACAAACTGGCAATCTTACACTACACAATTTTGCAAAAATAGCAAAAGGGAAATATCTTCCTTTTGGGAACTATATTTAAAGGTGACTCATTTTTTCTTACCAAACTTCCAATGAAAATAGCTTTTTGTCCTTGCTTTGAAAATAATGCCTCGATTATATTTATCTTACTACCATTTCTCCAATTCATATTCTGGGTGGAAAGCTAAAAGAGTCTGGGGGTTGGGGGGAGGGGGAAGAACCACTATGGTCCCCTCTCTTTTTAGGATACATTTTATAAAAAAGGCACAAAGATGAAACTCCTAAGCAGCATCAGTTATTATGATTCGCCCCACACCCACTCCCTGCCTGTAACCCTCATCTTATTCCGATGCTACTGCTGCAAGAGACATTCTTTGTCTCAGAGAATGTTACAGTTCCATGAACTCAGGAAACAGGCAAAGTTGAAAAAAGACTAGCTAAAGCCTTTGTACAGTACAGACAGCATATGGATCTCTAACAAATTAGCACTAATAAAGGTTTTATGTTGCAATTAATCTTTGACCTGGAAATCTCAGGAAAAGCCATTTGAGAAAAGCTGAGCAACAAAGTATAATATATTTCTCAGCAAAGGGATGGAAGTCACCCTCTGAGCAATACTGTGCATTCAGTTTAGCCAGATAATGGTAATGCTATTTGAGTACTACGCAGCCAATGGTGTCAGAAGATTTTATTCCTCTTCCCCCACTAACTAGTTTATAGGATTTTCTAAGTCTAAGACATAAATGAAGCTGTTGTAAACAGAGGGTCAGTATATGACATATACAGCACAATCTGAAACAAGAAGGTTTTGCTCTCTGGCATGTAAACATTAGGGTTACTGGACTTTAGGTCATATAAACCAATCTGATGACAGATTTTTCAACTAAAAAAGTAAAATTTCCCATTAAAGGAATAACCACAAAAATACTCTTTCAATAAGTCTCACTTGCCATGTAATACCTTTTTATGTCCTATGACCAAATATGCAAAACACTTAGAAAGTTTTAAACTGTAGAAATTTTAACCAGTTAAGCTGTTTGGCAATAATGTATCCAAAACCTCCTTAGAGAATGACATTATTGTTCACTAATACCAGTCCTATATTGTCACCGAACATGGCACCACACTATTTCTTCTTCTTTTTCTTCGGTGGCTCATCATCAGAGCTGCTGTCTGTGCTGGTGCTGCTACTAGTGGAGGAACTAGAATCTGACTCGAAGTCTGAGGAAGAGGAAGAACTACTTGAAGATGGGGAGGATGAGGAAGTGGAGGAGCTTTCGTCACTGTCGCTGTCATCAGAAGAAGAAGAGGTAGAGGAATCTTCACTCTCAGATGAAGAATCACTAGCTGAACTGATGCTGCTATTGCTGCTGGAACTGGTGACGCTCTTAGACCTGCAAGAAACATGAAAAGGACAGATGAGAGATTTTCTTCCCAGTACAGTGGTCACTGAACAGACCTGCTGAAGGTACAACTACAAAAAACAATGTTCATTACAATCTTCCAGACGTGACTCTGTCTGAAGGTGGTATTTCCCCCGTTTTCTTGATTCTATTTTGAACAAATACCCTTCAGCCATTTGAGTAATGGGACAGTGCAATACATACTTCCCCATCATAAAATAAAACAGAACTACAGGAGAAAAAGCAAAGGTTTGAAACTTACTGATCCTTACTGAGGACTGGGGTCTTTGTTTGGTTAATGTGGGAAAGAGGGAATACAAGTTTTAAGTGATAAGAAAAAGTGACTGGACAACAACTAAGATTTTAGAAAAGCTTAATGAAGATCTGTTCCTTTGACACATTATTGTACATGCTCCCTGGATGAAATTCTGGCCCCACTGAAGTCAATGAGAGTTTTACTATTGACATCAATAGGACAGAATTTCACCCAAGGTATGCTGCTCCCAAGCTACTGATGGAGAAGGAATTTAATGTACCCACCACTACAGTAACATTTTGTGAGATGGAAATTTTAATAATCACAGTGAAACTTGCAGAAAAACAAATCCTTTAAAAATAGCTTTATCAAGGGCAAGGAAAAACATGAATATGGGGGTAAATATCATTAAGTCCTGCATGCTCTGCCATTTTTCTGAATTCATATTCTGCAAACTCCAAGCTTTCATTTTGATTTTTAAAAATCAGTCGTTTTCCCATTAAGATGCAGCTATTGCAGATGCGCTATCACTCCTAAGCAGTTTGAGATTTTGGTATGGGCAATGTTACTAAGTGCCAAAAATGAACACCACAGGTTTTCCAGAGATACCTCAGCGAAAAACCAAAAAGGTGTTAGCTCACCTTGCTCTCATTCCATTCAGTCAACTGAATGTCATTCCTAACTGGTACTATATAAAGTGCTAGAAATATTAAGCATAGGTTTGCTTTTCTCCAGAAAAAAAGGACATTAAATGCAAGCATAAGATTAAGGGTGCTTAGCTGAAAATCACTAAGTCAGGAAATTCATAAGCTAAGGTTATAACAGCTACATTAACTCTGCCTCATTGTACATCCACAGTTGTGTCAAATTGACATACGTAGAGCATTGTATTATTATGTTCTGAGCCACTAACAACTTAATATACATCTGTTATCTGTATTTCCTCCCCCAAACATCTGTTTTTTCCATTGAGGGCAGTTCATTTACAGCTGCTCAGGAAGGAATCTCCAGAAAATAAGCTAATAGAAGCCACATCTTAAAGTGGTGTTCGGAATCATTAGGACAGATCACTACATAGGTAGTAGAGTGAGTACTTACAGATAATGCCTAATAGCTATTCCCTTGATGGAAAGATTTTGGGGGAGAGGGCAAGGGCCAGGGATAGGAAGCAGAAAGTCATCTACAATAGAACCTCAGAGTTACAAACACCAGAGTTACGAACTGACCAGTCAATCACACACCTCATTTGGAACCGGAATTATGCAATCAGGCTGCAGCACAGACGAGACCAAGGGGGAAAAAAAAAGGAAAAAAGCAAATACAGTACAGCACTGTGTTAAACATAAACTCCTAAAAAAATAAAGAGAAAACAGCATTCTTCTTCTGCATAGTAAAATTCCAAAGCTGTATTAAGTCAATGTTCAGTTGTAAACTTTTGAAAGAACAACCATGATGTTTTGTTCAGAGTTACGTACAACCTCCATTTCCTAGATGTTCGTAACTCTGAGGTTCTACTGTACTTGCGTTCAGAAGGTTACATAATACAGTCTGTGGTTTGGTTACACAAGGGGGATGAATTGTTGGGGCAGATGAAGAAATTTACTTCCCTGGAACAGGCAGATACACACACATGGTTTAGGTAGAGTACGAAAAGTAACTTTTAGATCATGCTCTAGACTTTTTTTATATATATTTTGTAACACAAGCTTTCTCACTACGGTATGATGCTGTCTGCAGTATTTGAATAGATGCATTGATTTTGAAATTCCATTTCAATAATATATTAATGAGTTTTTATATAAGGCAACTTGAATCAGATCTCTGATACGGCACACTAGATACAGATAAGTGCCTCAGAATAAGCAGTAGACTCACGGATCAAAGGAGGCAGAATCAGCCAGAGTATAAGAACAAGTGTCTTGGAGCTTGCAATCTATCTTCCAAAAGAGTGCCATGAGGCAGGTGGTACGGGCTAGTGTGGGCACAAGAAAGCTCAAAGCAACCTAAAAGTTATGGGGCACAATTGCAGGAGTTTTGTCATTTCGTATTTTTCTGGTCAAGCCAGTAGCAATGCTACTGGAACCTTAACTTCTGCATCTCTTAACTTCAGGATTTTAAGTATACAACAACATGCTGTGTTGAGTATTTTTGTATTTCATTCTTCCCAATACATAGTAAGTGTACTTGATGCTTATATGCAAATAAATGAATACTGTGCTTAGATCTGAGAAAGCCTATAAACACGTGAGAAAACAATTCAAACCAAGAATACGTAATGTTTTAAAGGTGATCTGCAAAGAAAAAAATGGGTATGTCAATGTACAAATGAAGTCTAAAATCTTTTTGCCAAAATAAAAGGGATGTCTTTAATAAAAAACGTTGCTTCTTCAGCTGAGCTGAGAGCTCACCAAGAAATCCACCAATAAAACCAGTCTTGACATTCTTTATACCTTATGGTAAATACAGGCTTTTTAAAAAAAGCCTTTCTGGCCATATATATCATAAAGATGCAAAGAAAAGGGCACCTGACCAATATTTAAAAATCCTTTGCACGTCTCCTTTAAAGGAGGGATTTTGAGTTTTCCAAAATGGAGTGTGGGTGGCTGTTCCAATTAGCAGAGCAGCAGTAAAAGAGACATTAAGCTAGAAATGGGAGAAGACAGCTAGACCATATTTCCGTTAGGGATTGTCACACAAAAATGTTGCTTGCAGATACTAAACACATGACAGCACCAATAGCAACCTTATAACAAAGTTCTACTAGTTTTTTTTATACTAACACAATAATTAAACTGGTCCAGCTGTGGGCTCCCAGCAGCGCTATCGCTACTTCATAAGACCTAGTTTTAGTGTCAATACCTTTGGTTGGTTGGGTTTAGATTTGTTTTGTTTACAGTCACTAGAAAAACTTTTAGAGGGAGATGGCAGTTTGGAATGGGGAAGAGACAAGAAACAGCAAGCTGGGGAGAAGGAACTATTATTAACTGGAAAACAGTAGTCAATTACTGCAGTTATTTGAAAAAAATAATAATGCCCTTCTAGCCAAAGGAATGAATATTTTTTTCTACTAAAGGGAAGAGTATGTAGAGAAGGGAAGATCAAAGAGGAAAAAGTGAAGACAAAGAATTAGAAGGTGAAGGGGTTGGAGAAACTTCAAATGCTCATAGCATGACTACTTAGAGGAGGCCAAAGGCGACAAGCACAATCCTTCATTTGCAATTTCTGCTTCCAGTATCCCACCCACCCTCTTTCAAATTACCCTCTGCCACAGTGAGTGCAACATCATACACTGGAATAGCTGCACTTTTAATCTTTTCCCACATACCTTTTTTTCTTGGTCTTCCTTTCTGCAATACTTTCTCCAGTTCTAATTAAGGGGAGAGGAAAAACAATGGCTTTGATTAATGCAGTGGGAAAAATTAAGTAAACAGATGCACAGTGGAGTTGAGGTTTATAATAGAAAATCATCATCCCACTGGCAGAAAAGTAAACAATGCGTTGTTATAACTAAAGTTCACTTGGCACATTCACTTTCAGCCATTTTTCAACCCAAGAGGAAAACATTCCCTATAACTTAAAAAAAGCTGTTGTATTTTATCCTCTTACACATTTTTTGTATTTGAGTATGTCACACTCTGTTACCTTCTGCTAGGGGTTCTCTACATTAAAATGACACTGTCAGTGTACAAGTTTTCTTTACCTAATATCTCAAAATATTAAAACTAAATTTTCAAAATCTAAATTAGTTTTCATCATTTATGCTCTCCATGAATTCCTCTCTTGTAGCAACAGAAAGAAAAACAGTCCATTTTTATTAATATCATCTCGCTGTTTCACTTTCAGGTCCTCCTGCATTCACACACTGATAGAAAGTCTGGGTTTCAAACACTGCAGGGAAATGCTTCATGAACAAAATACTTTCCTTCTGAATTAAAAAGGAAATCCCAGGGAGAGATTTCTGTTGGTCTTAAATTTTGAGAAAACCTTTCCACAAAGTAGCAATATTAGGCCAAATTTGCCATGACTGTTCCCTTTTTGATTCATATGGCCGTATCACCTTCCCAGCCAACAGTAAAAGTAAACCACATGAGGCCTCTATTTTGCACAGTATTTAAGTATGTAATTAATTCCATCCCTTTTCGGGGAGGTGCAGTGTCTGAGTGGTTACGGTCCTCAGCTATAATCCCGAAGATCCTGGGTTTGAGTACCAAGTATCAGAGGGGTAGCCGTGTTAGCCTGTGTCCACAGAAACGACGAGGAGTCCGGTGGCACCTTAAAGACCAACAAATTTATTTGGGCATAAGATTTCGTTGGTAAAAAACCCACTTCTTCAGATGCATGGAGTTTGAGTGTCACTCAACTTCACACTGAAAGGTTACCTCTAGTCACCCAATTGACCATCTTTGAGGTGATGCTGGCCTCATCACTCCCTTGTATACTGTTGGCTATGAAACTGATATAACCACAGCAGCCCAATGAGCCGTTGGCTACGGAGAAATTTGACTTAACTAATCAGGAAAGCATTTAAGCATATGTTTAACTTTAAGCTTGTATTTACGTCCCATTTGGCATCCAATGGATTTAAGACCTTTCCAAAAAAGGGGATTCTTTCCTTAATCAAGGCCGAATATTAGGAGCAAACTTAGATAAGTAGAAGCAAAAACTATTCCTGGTTTTTACAGTTCAGTTGCTCACATTTCACTTAAAAGATGAGCAGCATTGGATTTTAGAGAACAGAGCTCATCCATACAGATTCCGAAAGAATGTTTTTTTTTTAAAAAACATAGTATTTTAATTAAATAGTGTTAGGTAACATGGAGGCAAATGCAGACTTGCTTACCATCACATAGACCTGCAAAATGAATGAGCATATTGCAAGATGTCAAGCATTCCCACACAACTAGTAAAACGTCATGGGTCTGTGTGCATGAGGAGTGCTTTCCTCACATAATCCCCAGTTGCCATGCAGAGGGTTCACTAAACTACAAACCAGGACCTCACAAATTCTTATCTCAACTCTTTTACTCATTGTTCTCCCTATTTCTGTGCCTTCCACAACCTTCATTAACCAGGGCCTCATGTGCCACCTTAGAGGAGGCACTTATTCATTCATTCATTTTACATCAGGCAAAGCTGCGAATAGAACCCTGGTCTCTAATTTGCCAAAACGCCTTTCAGGAGAAACGGCCTAGATTATGTGTTAGCCTAACCCATGATAACAGAGTGTGGATTCTTTGTCCCGCTCTAGTGGCCAAACAAGACAGTTTATGCGTCTGCTATTGCCTCCATATGAATGTGTATTGTCCTGGAGCTCAAGTGGTAGAAACTCATATTTTTAAATCCATAACTCCCAGGTTCCAACTCTGCAGATGATCCAAACAGAGACACTATTACACTTGGCTATGCACTCTCTACTCTACCATACTCGGCTCCCAGAGCCAGCAATACAAATCAGGACTCTTCATACCCTACATTCACAAGCAGTTGTCTAGCCCAGTAATAAAGTGTGCTGTCTCCCCCTCTACAATCTGTTCCATAAGGGGGATAACAGTAAGCTTTCCCCTATCAGTTATTCCTATAGTTGCCACGGTAGAGGACGATGGCATAAATCTGAAGATTCTGGGATCAAACCTGTGTTGTTTTATTATTGCCCTGCTGCTGCCCTATAGATAAACCAAGGTCTTAATTCTCTACATTAAATTCACATTCCTCCCCTACACAGAATCACACAGTTGGAGTCTGTGCTGATATGCAAAAGAGTTACAAATATGAAAAATTAAGTAATTTGCATGTATCACACAGAATTGCCCAAAATTTGGCAGCTACTGGAATTAAACCTTTCAATCATCCATTTGGTACTGTACTTATGTCATCATTCACTACAGAAAGGCCAAGGTGTCTGCCCTCAGGATGCTAAGGAGGTACTGCATCTCTCAGCTTTGTACTACGTAAAACGTATTAAATTTTTAAACAAGCAGTAATTCAGTTTTACTTTTAGAATCTTACAACAATTTTTTTAGAATTTTAGAAGCTTTTAAAATGTCTTTTCCATTGTCTTAATTAAGAACATTATCTGCAGTATTTAAAGTATATTTACATTTCATTCTTATATCACTGCCCTTCCTCACCCCAGCTATTGTACAGTACTTGACACCTAACAAGTAGGGACAAGGAAATATGTCCCAAAGATTGCATCAACATTTGAATAAATTTTAGGTCTAAAAGCACACAGTCATTATGTCTTAGAGGGCTTCAGAATCAGAATTACTACTTTGTACTGAAGTTCCTCAATTTTAGGTCACACAACCTCCATCTAAGTCAATAACTATTAACTAAATAGAAGGATCATAATGCAAAATTATTTTGCCACATTACCTAGTCTTGGACAACTGGACTTGTTTGCCAGTGCAAGGCTATATTAGATATGTAGTTATTCCATCTAAAAAACTACATCTATCAGAAAATGAAGATGTTAAGACTGACACAATGGCTTTTATTTTGGCCCTTGTAAACGTATATTGCTTTTACAACCATATTGTTCTACGTAGGCTTTTATACGGAATGTCCTAGATTTTTGTTGGGGTTTTTTAAGAAAGAAGTAAAAAAAAAAAATCAGTATGTACACAGGTCATAACATAAGTGAAACAGATTTTGAATCTCATTATGCTGTAATTGTGCACACCAATCAAGTTTAAAAAAAAATCCCTCACATCCATCACATCCCCCTTTTGTCTAGAAAACAGATAATTATTTAAAAAGTGCTTGTGCTAAAAGTCATGCCAAATTTCACCTAATGCCAAACTATTTCCACGTTAAACCTTTAAAAAGAAATAGTTCAAAACATTTTTTTTTAATAATAAAGTATTTTCCTCCACACCGCTCACGTTTTTAAAAACGTCCGAATCATTTTTTGCTCAGACTTTAAAAGAAAATTAACCCTTAGGTGGAGACCTTGTGTAACCCCCACAACCTTCTGGGTGTGGTGATCTGTCCCCTCTAGTGGCACCGAGACCACTTAGAGATTAATGAAGCTGCTACTGCCTTAGTTAAGGCTTTTAGCTCATGCAGTAGAATCTCATGCATTAAGCTTCAGAGGTCCCAGGTTCGATCCCCCCCGCTGACAACCAGGATCTGTCTATGTTACACTTGCATAGAAAATTTCAGCCCCCCCCAAAGAATAAAGATTTGGAAAGTCATAAGCAACTAACAAAGGGAAAAATAAAGTTAGAATGAAAATGCTTAAGACATCTTAAATTCTTAGGTTTCACTTGGCCAACGGCATTAACCACTGTTTTGTCTAACCCTGCTTAAAACACAAGGTTCAACACATCAGCAGCCATTAGTCCTTGCCTATGCTAGTGTTCCTACCATTGCTACCAATAGTGAGTACCACTGCTACTCAGTATATGATAACAGCTAGGAGGATGGTCAACATAAAAATTATATGAAATATCCCTTTATGTTCAACATTTTGGAAAGCTTCTCAGTTCATTAAATGACTTCATTTTCTCTCTGAAGGCACTTTTGATTAAAAGGATGAAATGTTTCAGTGCTCAATTCTTCTTCACTGGGAGAAACAACAAAATTCTATCTAGGGGCCAGAAGAATTAAGTGAAGTCACACTTCAGATTAAGGCAAAGTCCAGTTTGGAGATTTCTTCTTGGTTGCAGGTATTACCTGACTAGGTGTCTCAGATGTCAAAACTACAAAGCATGTAGTTCTTTTAATCTAATAAGATGTATCTCCAATATTTCTAGGAATAAAGGATTGGCAATACATATGAATCCATATCCTGCTCCCCTATTTGCTTTTTATTCTTCTTATTTATTCTTTTATTCAGGGAAAAACCATGCTCCTGATACACTGTTAACGTAGCACATATGTTTTTGTTGGTGGACACATTTATGGTGAGACTATAAAAATGACACATCACATACTTTTCTAACTATGCTTATTGTCCCCACACTAGGAAAGATGTACACAAACGGTTTTCTAAGCCCCAAGTAAACATGTAATAAGATAAGTGGTCAAGATGTCCAGAAAACATTGCCCATTACAAAAAGGCCCCATTACTTATTTTGACTTTATTCCAGTGGCCCATTTTTGTTTAAAAAACCTGTTTGACCTAAGTTACAACACGGAGAGGCTGACCAAATAACCTGTGGATACTGTGGGATACAAATACACGTGTATATCCTCTGATGTACGTACAGTAACTATTAATGTTAATGGGAGTTACACATACAGACGGAAGAGAATGAACACAAAAACCACACAAAGAAAACTGACCATGCTACTACAATCTCCCAAACACAGTCTATATGTACTTCTGCTAATGGCTTTTAAGCCTTAGACCAGCTGATCTTACCTTTGTTGCAACAATAGTCTGTTTTCTTTTTCTTTCAGAGCTTTCGCTAATTCCACTGTCCTTGATGGTCTGTGTAGATATTTTCTCTTCCCGGTACATTCATAGGTCCAATGTCCAAACTCTAAACACTTCTGACATCTCACATGCTGCTTGTTTGCCTCCCTACAAAAATACAGAATTTGCTTAAGAGCAGGTTTGTATTTAAAGTTGGGATATTTAAGCACAATCAACACTATCAATTGAAAATACATGGTGCATTTTAGCATACCAGTCCTAAGACAAAGTATATGTCTTGTTTAATTTGAGCTTTAACTGTCTACCTGTGTTTATTGGTGCTTTAGCTTTTCTCAAGTCAGAACAATCCTGCATTTCACTGGGGCAGACAAACACATGCATATACCTGCATATAGTCAATGGCAGGATTGGGTCCTTTGTGATTACTGGAATGTTCCTGTATCAGTTATTTATCAGAATGAACATAAACACACTTTTCTATTCCAGAACTGGAGCTCTCAAGTCTCTCTTTCTGCTGAAGGGGTAAAGACTAAACTACACTTCACTCTTGGTTGACACATTGGCAAATGGTGTGTGGCCAGCATTTAATTTAGTAACTCCTACTGGTTGGTCTCTCTTTCAATCTTTCCTCACTCTGCTTGGAGTTCATAATTTCTCATTCCCTTCAGAATTTAAAATTCATAAGCAACTATTAAAGAGTTTGAAGAAAAGTGGAAGTGGAGCAATTCTTAAGTTTCAGCCAGTGAACAAAGGTAATTCAATTATTGAAAAAATAATTCTTGTCCCAAACTAACTGGCAAATATTTTGGCAGCATGTTTTATATTCCTACACCAACTGCGGGCAATATGGTTACATAAACATAGATAAATGTTAGTAAATTGTACCCGATGTTACAATCTCCGAAGAATTTGCACCTGCCTCCATAGTTTTTTCAAACAAGCACCTACAAATCTGTTCCTATCCATTGAGTCAGTTTGTTGCAATATTTAGGACAGCCTAATTTTCAAATCATGAGAGTCTAATGATTAGAGGCAGAACAGAATGTCAGACTAAACAGGACACCATGTTCTTTGTGGGAAACTGAAGAGCAATCCTACAATTTCAGCAGCCAGTTAATGACTGCTATCACAAAAGATGCAACTGAGGCATGTGAAGTTCGAGGGTAACATTTTACTCTGTCCATCCCAAGTATAACCTGATTCTGGCTGTCTTGCATGCATAATTCACTAGAGTTAGCCATGCAAAATTTTACTCACCTGCTTCCTGAGAAGGTATAAACTATTAATTTTTCACCATCATCAAAGTAAACATGGGTGAATAATTTTGAGCCCACACTGGTAAATAGTCACAGAGTTTTGCAATACTTTGCTAGAAATCACAGAGGAAAAAAAGCTTCCTTTCAGTTTAATATGGGTTAAAGGAGACTCTGATGATATACTCATCCTGAAGAAGGGAGTTCCCACTAATAACTTTTCACTGACACAGGAAGGGAGCTAAAGTTGTTTCCTCTGTTTTATTTTTCCCTACCACTCCTCATTAATTTCTTTAGCTTTAAAATAAAACGTTCAGCACTTTTACTGTGATTCATATTTACACTCCCATGAGGTAGGTATAAGTCTCATTTTACAAATGAGGAAATTAAAGCAGAGATATTAAGTGACTCACCCAAGGTCACATCACAAATTGGTGCCAGAGCCAAGATTAAAAATAGGATTTTCTGACTCCCAGTCTTCTGCTCAGTGTATTGCACCACACTGCCTTTCAACTCTGCCTTTTACCCCTCTTCCCTCAACTGAAAGACTCACTTCGGAGTCCATTCAGAGCCACTCAACAGCCATATACTACTAGAAAGAGGAAAATTCCTAACTGCATATTTAGCATTTAGACACAGTGAATAGGGGTAGGAAGGAGGAGAGAGAGGCTATTAGCATTGATGGATGTTTTGATTTGGTGTGGAACTATGAGTCACCTACTGAGGTACAGAAGAATGGTATGGTTTACTGGCCTTTGCCATCACTTACTCAGGCTCCCAGGTCTATCAAGTTTCTAATAGTCATCCTGTCTAGAACATCCAACACCTTTTCCAGACTAAACTTCTTTGGCTTCTTGTAAGGAGAAATGGTGCTAATTTAGATTCAATAGGGAACAAATAAGACTCACAATTAATTGCACACAATTAACTTTGAGAATTTATTTTCAGTAGGGAACAGAACGTTTAGTAAGTAGGCTGAACAAGATTCTAGGGCTACTGAAAGGTTTTTAAAAGTTTTATTTTCTCAAGCTCCATTTCTAGACTCCACCGAGAGAATGTCTGTGAATACTGAACTGCCTTGAGACACATGTTGCACTCAGTAGGCTAATGGGGGGCTGACCATTAATATGACTCTACTTCAAATTTTACAAAGGTTAAAAAAAACTGAAGGCTAACTAGGTGTATTTAGACTACCGAATACATGGAGTTGTAAACAAAATGAGGCCCCAAACAGCCAGTAAACTGTCACTGATATATTTTGTGGTGCATGACACTTAACAGACAAATATTTAAAAAGATCTTTGCTACTACAATGTTACCGTATAGGTTTGGATGTAACATAAAAACCTTCCATGTGCTGGAGGGGTATCCAAACTAATGGAAAGATACTGCTCCCAGTCCCCACTAAGAAGAGGGGCTGAAACACCTATATATTGTAGCAATATACGTTTTAGACATGCTTAGAGATAGATCAAGATTCTTATGCTGCCTGCCTAGTCATCTATGGAGATTAGTAGAGAGGGAAGATTTTTCTGCTGCATCAGCTCCTACAGAAATCATTGAATCCAGGTTTGTTTGTTTTTGTCAATGCAGTCAATCTCCAAGAGGAGGTAACTAGGTTGATGGAAGAATTCTTTTGTCAACGTAACCGCATCTACACTGGGGGTTAGGTTGACCTAACTAAAGATGCAAAACTTTTCACAGAGCTGAGTGACATAGCTAGGATGATCTAATTTTTAAGCAAAACCTTAGACTTCTGGCTGTGCCACAGTTGCCATATGTGAGCAGAACTAGCACAGTTCCTCCACTTAATGAGCACACAAACACAAACAAACATTCAGCTTTTGGTGCCAACTCAAACCAGCACATATCTTCTTTACTGGAAAACACTAGAAAACTAGATAGTACAACTAAACAAAAACATACCATTGCTTCCAGGTCCCAACGCCACTCATCTCCTGACCAAAAAAGCAGACGATTCCACCCAAACCAAAATCAAATCAAAATCTAAATGCAGTCTAATCACCGGGGGAAAAAAGATCAAACAAACTAGACTTCTACAGATTTCTAAGCACAGTCCTAATAGCTAATCTCATGCAAGTTAAATGGACAAGACTAAGGCCTTGTCTACACTACTAAGTTTTGTCGACAAAAGGCAGCCCAAGACTGAGCAAAGACGACATGTTCCAGGAGGTATTGCACTTCTCCAATGCAGACAAAGGGAATGCAAGGAGTGGAGGGAAGCTGAAAAAGAAAAGAAAATCAGAAGTTTGTTAAGGATGCTACTGAGCAGATGATTAAATTCATGGAGGAGCAAATGCAGATGCTGAAGTCCTTAATATTGCTGCAGACTGAGTAGATGCATGCCCGCTCTCCCCTGCAGCACATTGAGAACTTTTTTCTATGCACCCCTCTCCAAACTCTGCCCACATAGTCCTTTCTGCTTTCCTGGACTTCTCGGTTTCCCCTTCACTCCACTCCCTCAGACAACTTTAAAAATCAAAGCTGTACCTACACACAGCTCTGAACGTCTGCCCTTGGTACCTCCTTTCCCACCAAGCATCTTTGTGAGTGTGTGTGTTGTTCCTTGTACAATAAAAGCGAAGTTTTAGAACAGTAACTCATTTTTATTTGTTTCCTACAAATTGAGATAGCAGGCACTACCAATACATACATAGGCAGTTTAATCATTTGCTTACTGGAACGTAATACCGAAAATGTCACCATTGCTTCCTACGAAAACTACATGTAATGTAACATTGCAGCACCAATCACAAAGATATACATTACTGGTTCTCATTTTCAAAATGTTGCTTCAAAGCCTCTCTGATTCAAATTACCCCCCTCTGGGCCCTTCTGACAGCTCAAAATCAGCAGCCAAGCAGTCTGCCTTAACACTCCACCTCTAAGCAAACCTTTCACCCTTAAGTTCACAAAGATTATGCAATGTACAACATCCAGCTATAACCATGGGAATATTATCCTCATTGAGGTTTAACCTGCCATAAAGGCATCGCCAGCGGTCCTTTAATTGGCCAAAGGCACATCCCAGAGTCATCCGGCACCTACTTCAGCCTGTTGTTGAACCGCTCCTTACTGCTGTCGAACTGCTCCTTACTGCTGTCCAGGTTTCCTGTGTAAGGTTTCATGAGCCAGGGCTGAGGAGTGCACCGGGTCTCCCAGGATCACTGTAGGCATTTCAATATTCTCCACTGTAATCTTCTGGTCCAGAAAAAAATGTTCCCACTTGTAGCTTTCGGTACAGGCCAGTGTTCCCGATGACACCCCACATTGATGTCAGTGAAATGCCCCTGGTGATCCCCAGGCGCCTGCAACACCATGGAGAAGTACCCTTTCCTATTGAGGTACTCCATCACAAAGTGGTCTGGTGCCAAAATTGGAATGTGTGCGCCCTCTAGCACTCCTCCAGTTAGGGAAACTCATTTCTGCAAAGCCATCCACTGTTTCACGCATATTTCCCAGAGTCATGGTCCTTCGTAGCAGGAAGTGTTTAACTGCCCTGCACACTTGCATTAATGCAGCCCCACCAGTTGACTTCCTGATTCCAAATTGATTCACGACCAACCAGTAGCAAGTCTGGAGTTGCCAGCTTTCACACAATGCTTGCCACACACTTCACTACCAATACGGCAGCTCTCATTCTGGTGTCCTTGCGTCACAGTGCTGGAGAGAGCTCCACACATAGTTCCAGGAAGGTGGTTTCCGCATCCAGAAGTTCTGTAGCCACTGCTCGTCATCCCACACCTGCATGACAATACGATCCCACTATTCAGTGCTTGTTTCCCGAGCCCAAAAGCAACGGTCCACCCTCTGCAGCTGTTCTGTGAATGCCAAAAGCAATCTAAAGTTGCTCCTATGCATATAACACAGCATGTCAGGCTACTGGGAGTCTTCTTCAGTTAGGAGCTTCACAGATAACTGCACTGCCATCCACGATGTCTTCATGACAGTTATCAGAGCATAAGAGAGCAGTGCAGAATCCACAAAGATGCCAGGGTGCACAGCAAAGAAGGGCCATTAAAAATTCTGCGAAAGAAAGCCAGAAGCCAGTGGAATGCTGGGACAGAAAGCAATGCATTACAGGACACTGAGCCCAGTCCCAAGATGCGCCACAATCTGCGCCACCTTCCCACAAGACCCAGCAGCAGAAGGTGTCGAGCTGGACTGTGGGATACGTACCCACAGTGCACTGCTCGGACTGTTGATACTAGTGCCCCAAGTGTGGATGAACTCTGCTGACAGAGGGATTGAGTGTGAACATGCAATACCGATTTTTATTATAGCGCTTTTTGAGTGTCGACATAACTTTTGTCGACAAAACTCTCTAGTGCAGACAAGGCCTAAGGCAAGCTCATATTGAACATGGGATCAGTAACTATAAACTATAAATGGAAGCTAAGGGATAAGTAACACAATGCAAAACAAATACAACCAACATGCAAAAGGATAAGTTGAAATGGAGAGACTGTTCCAAAATGAAAGGGAAATAATAATTCCATAAATCATTAGAAATTATGAAACTTTCCACTGAAAAGCAAGGAAAAACTATGTAATCCTGGAAAAATGCAAGAACACTATCCAGCCCATTAATCGCATCTGAAACAGACAAATATGACAAATCATTACAGGGAATAAACTCTCAAAAACTATAGCGAAACCCTAACCAGATGTTTGATGTACTTTATCTACTGGTATCCCAGGCTTATCTTTTGCTCACTTGGCTTGAAAGCCTGTAAAAACACCTAACAACAACAACAACAATTCATTTGAAATTACTTTGGCCAAGTTACTTTAAAGTGACCTGCACAACTTAAAAACAAAAATGTAGGCTTGTGCTTTTTTGTGTGCATTGCTGTAGGGGTGTTAATAAAAGAGACCTGATGTGATTTTCTTCTGCCTTTCTTTTGATAAAATAGTGTTTTCTCTCTGGTTTACTTGTGGACCTCATAAATCTCCCAGAGGGGTGTATTGTGAGCTCTCACACCTTAACTGAAAGGTGGGGGTGTTGAACCTTTAACATTTTGTGGAAAGAATGCCATGATTGATTAATTAGACATTGGTGTTAACAACTACTCAAAACAATCGGACTAAAACATCCTTCCCCTCTCAGTCATTCAGCTTTCATTCTGGACTACTTTAATATCATCATTTCTCTAGTTCTTCAGCCACCATAGTCTGCCAAGACACACAAGTTCTGAATTTCTGGTGTAAAAAACAAGCAGAATATTTTCTAAACTTTTGAAAAGGGGGAGAAAAAAAGCTCATTTAACTTCTTTGTTTATCAGGGAGCTGATCTGTAATGGTACTTAGCTATCTCATGCTGATAGTGAAACACTTAGTTTGTTAACATTCGTAAAGAACTTTGAAATCCTCAGACGCAAGGAGCTAACAATTATTTATTATTCCTGTAACGGCCTGTACCATGGTTAACTTTTAATCTTCCAAACTGTATTATAGAATTTGTTTTTATGAATCAGTGAGCAGCAGGCCTGTCCCAGTTCACAGACTGGGTAGAATTAGCTCTTTCTGGGAGGAAGTACTTCATTATCCACTCCAACAAAAGATTTACAACTTAACTTTAAAAGAAGAAAAATCTGCTCTCACGCTGTGGCCCTTTACCCATGGCACTGTTCCCCTATGGGGGACGCAGGGAGCGAGGGCGGGCTACTCTCCAGTGCTGCAAGGTGCACGCCAGACACCTGAGGAGCTGTGGAGTCCTGTACACATGCAATGCATTATCTACTGCCCCTCACCTCCTATACCAGAGCCCCTGGAGTACGTGACTGGGCAGGCCAGCCAGCGCTACCCGCCCCGCTCCCAAAGGGCTTGCTCCACACCCAACTTGCAGGCTCTCCGGGTTGGGTGAAGTCAGCGAGTCTCCTCCCCACGCACACGGGCATCCCCGACTCCACCGGGACTCTCCTTCGAGGCGCCCCCTCCCAGAAGAGCCCAGTCTCTGAAGCTTCCCTTCCAAGACAACCCTCTTCTCCCCTGCCCACGGGACCTCGCTTCTCTCGGGCTGCCACATGAGGCCAAGCCCCTCGGGGTTCCGCTATCACCGGGGACCCTCCCTTAGCCCCCGGCCCGGCGCACTCACGCCTGCCGCCGAGCGATGAGTCGGTGCATGGGAGTCGCCATCTTAGCCCCTGACCGGAAAGTGAGGAGAGCCGACGACAGGCCACCGCGCTGCATGCTGGGCAATTCCGCCCTCCTCCTCCTTCCCCATTGGGGGAGAAGCCGGCAGCTGCTTGCGACAAAGAGCCAGGCGGCTAGAGCGGACGCGCGTTGGGGCCCGTCCTCCGCCTCAGCTCTACTCCTCCAGGGGGTGGGGAGAGGGCGGCCCGCCTAGCGGCCGGTGCTGCTCTCTGCTCCCTTGCTGCCCAGTCTCCTTGTCCCTGGGAGCCTCTCGCCCTTCCTTGGGCTATGTGCATGCCTGCCCCCTGGGCGGTCCATCCCCCTCTTCCCCTCCTGTACCCACAGGCACCAGTTGTCGCCTGTCATTTAGGTCTTGTGCTGGTCGCTTCACACTTCTGAGTGTCACATTGATGGATTTAGGTTTCAGAGTGGTAGCCGTGTTAGTCTGTGTCAGCAAAAAGAACAGGAGTACTTGTAGCAGATTTACTTGGGTGCAAGCTTTTGTGGGCTAAAACCCACTTCATCAGATGCATGCAGTGGACAATAGGGTAGGAAGATATATATACACACAGAAAACATGAAAAAATGGGGATTGCCATACCAACTATAGCAAGACCAATCAATTAAGGTGGGCTATTAGCAGCAGGAGAAAAAACCTTTTGTAATGATAATCAGGATGGCCCATTTCAAATAGTTGACAAGAAGGTGTGAGTAACTGTAGGGGGAAAATTAGCATGGGGAAATAGTTTTTAGTTTGTGTAATGACTAGGGTGACCAAACGTCCTGATTTTATCGGGACTGTCCCGATATTTGCTTGTTTGTCCCAGGTCCCAACCGATGTTCGGTCAGGACACGGGACAAACAAGCAATTTTGCCCTCTGCTCCAGTGCACAGGTGGTGCCTTGAGAGGCTTGTGCCCCCCCCCATCTCCACTCCCTCCTTCCCGCATTGGATCCCTCCCCAAATCCCCACCCTGGCCCCGCCTCTTTCCCAAGCACACTGCATTCCTCCTCCCTCCCAGGCTTGAGCTTGTCTGTGGTCCCGGTCATGCCTGTCCCTTGCTGGGCTCCCCTGACACCTGCAGTGCGGTTGGAGGGGCTGGCTGAACTCAGCAGTGGTTTTCAACCTGGGGTCCCCAGCAGGGGTGGCTCTAGACATTTCACCACTCCAAGCATGGCGTCATGCCGCAGGGGGCGCTCTGCCGGCCGCAGGTCCCACGGCTCCAGTGGACCTTGTCATAAACAGATAGCTAAGGGTTAATGTCTCTTTCACCTGAAGCACCTGACCAGAGGACCAATCAGGAAACCGGATTTTTTCAACTTTGGGTGGAGGGATTTAAGTGTCTAAGGTCTTTGTTTTCTGGCTGCCTGCTTCTCTGAGCTTTGGAGAAGTAGCTCTACTTTCTAGTCTTCTGTTTCCAAGTGTAAGGACAAAGAGATCAGATAGTAAGTTATATGGTTTCTTTTCTTTGGTATTTGCATGAATATAAGTGCTGGAGTGCTTTGATTTGTATTTTTTTTGAATAAGGCTGTTTATTCAATATTCTTTTAAGAAATTGCCCTGTATTGTGTCATCTTAATACAGAGAGACTATTTGTATTTTTTTCTTTCTTTTTTATATAAAGCTTTCTTTTAAGACCTGTTGGAGTTTTTCTTTACTTCAGGGAAATTGAGTCTGTACTCACCAGGTAATTGGTGGGAGGAAGAAATCAAGGGGAGATTTGTGTGTTGGATTGCTAGCCTGACCTTGCATTCCCTCTGGGGGAATAGGAAAGTACTTTTTGTTTCCAGGATTGGGAACAGAGAGGGAGATTCACTCTGTTTGGGTTCACAGAGCTTGTGTCTGTGTATCTCTCCAGGAGCACCTGGAGGGGGGAAGGGAAAAAGGATTATTTCCCTTTGTTGTGAGACTCAAGGGATTTGGGTCTTGGGGTCCCCAGGGAAGGTTTTTCAGAGGGACCAGAGTGCCCCAAAACACTCTAATTTTTTGGGTGGTGGCAGCAGGTACCAGGTCCAAGCTGGTAACTAAGCTTGGAGGTTTTCATGCTAACCCCCATATTTTGGACGCTAAGGTCCAAATCTGGGACTAAGGTTATTACATGGTGTAGCAGCGGTTGGGAATAGACAGAATCCAGAAGCCAGTAGGAATATTATATTTTTCTCTTCTCTGCTAGGGGCTTTTTAGCAGAGAGGAACAGTTTGGTTTTGAAGGGGAACCAGAGAGAATTTTTTTTTTTCTGCTCTCTCTGGCAGTTTGTGGCTTGCATGGTAAGCAAGAAGCCATTACCAGACTATTAACAGTCTTTTGTCACACAATAGCACTCCCATTGAGAGTCATACCAGCACTATATGAATGCAAATAAAGTGGTTTTTCAGGTTTACTTTCATTGAACATTAGCTAGAGAGAGAAAAGGAAAATTAGCTAAAGGCACTGTTGCTAGGCAGACTTCAGGAGGCAACAGAGAACCTGCAGTTCAGAAGATAAACACGGGAGGGCACCCCAACACCAGAAAACAGGAATCATGACTTCTAAGGCAAAAATTGCGGCCGAAGAACAAATCAAAGAAGCTGAACACAGGCGACAACTGGAAATAAAACAAAAAGAGATGGAGATGAAAGAAAGAAAAGAACAAATCAAACAGGCAGCACACAAAAGAAAACTAGAGGAAGAAGAGTTCGCCCACCGAAGGAAACAAGAAGAAGAAGAGTTGGCCCACCGCCGAGAAATGGAAAAGCACCAAAAAGAGAATGAAGAGAAGGAAAAACAGAGAAAACATGAACTGGAGTTGGCAAAAGCTGGGCTGCCTGTGCCAGCCAACCCTAACAACCCGGCGCCAAATATTGCTCCACAGCACAGGAAATTTCCCACCTACAAGGCAGGTGATGACACCGAGGCCTTCTTGGAAAATTTTGAAAGAGCCTGTCTTGGGTACAGCATTCCCGAAGACCAGTACATGGTAGAATTGAGGTCACAGCTCAGTGGACCTTTAGCAGAGGTGGCAGCTGAAATGCCTAAGCACCAAATGAATAACTATAAACTTTTTCTAACCAAGGCCAGATACAGGATGGGGATAACCCCAGATCATGCCCGTCGGCGTTTCAGAAACCAAAAGTGGAAACCAGAGGAGTCATTTCCCAAACACGCCTACTACATTGCAAAAAACTATGAGGCCTGGCTAACAGGAAA
The DNA here is from genome assembly GCF_025201925.1 of Gopherus flavomarginatus. Taxonomy (NCBI): domain Eukaryota; kingdom Metazoa; phylum Chordata; order Testudines; family Testudinidae; genus Gopherus; species Gopherus flavomarginatus. The sequence continues at coordinate 15,821,087 of NC_066623.1, forward strand.
CAACATTCAAACCTTGGAAGAACTGAACCTCCTCATACAAATGGAGCAGTTCTTGGATGGTGTTCCTGAAGACATCACACGGTACATACAAGATGGACACCCCAAGAATATCGCTGAGGCGGGGGAGATTGGAGCCAAATGGATGGAACTGGCAGAAAGCAAGAAAGCTACTGTCAAGGGGAACGATTACCCCAGGGGCACACAGACCATAAACCCTACAACCGAGGACAGCCAAAGACCCCACATACGACACAAGTAAAGCCACAGATACCCTACCCTTCAACCTCACCAGTCTCCAGTAACTCACCTCGGCCCAGTGACCCATCAGATGGAAGATGCTTTAAGTGTAATGAACTGGGACATATCAAGGCCAAGTGTCCCAAGAACACCATGCGAGTGCAATTCATTACACCACCATCACCCCAAAGATCCCCAGGCCCGGATGCCTCTCAAATACCCTTGGAGCGAAGGGAAAATTTGAGAGTGGGCGGAAAGAAGGTTACTGCGTGGAGAGACACGGGGGCACAAGTGTCAGCTATCCACCAATCCTTCGTTGACCCCAAATTCATCAACCCAAAGGCCAAAGTTACAATTTACCCCTTCATGTCACAAGCTGTAGACTTGCCTACAGCTCAACTGCCTGTCCAGTACAAAGGCTGGTCAGGAATGTGGACTTTTGCAGTCTATGACAATTATCCTATCCCCATGCTACTGGGGGAAGACTTGGCCAACCAGGTGAGGCGGGCCAAGAGAGTGGGAATGGTTACACGTAGCCAAACCAGGCAAGCTTCCAGACCCATTCCTGTTCCTGAACCGTCCACAGAGGCCCCGTCTGTGTTACCAGAGACCCAGACAGAGGTAGTGGACCCGGATTCCATGCCTACCACTGAAACAGCCACAGCATCTCCAGTCCCAGGCCCGGAACTGGAACAACAACCAGCACCAGCAAGTGCAACCCCATCTTCAAACTCAACGCCAGAGGGCGCCAGCGAGCCAAAACTGGCAGAAGCGACAGACAGCCATACCCAAAAGGCTCAGCCAGAGCCTGAAATACCCTCAGGTGCACCAGCGGAGAGCGGTTCACCAGCAACGGAAACAACCCCATCACCTACATCGCTTCCAGAGGGACCAAGCCCAAGTCCACAGTCTGAGGAAGAACTGGTGACCCCAGCCTCAAGGGAGCAGTTCCAGACTGAACAGGAAGCGGATGACAGCCTTCAGAAAGCGTGGGCGGCGGCACGGAGCACCCCACCGCCTCTCAGCTCTTCTAATCGATCCCGGTTTGTTATAGACCAAGGACTTTTATACAAGGAAATTCTTTCTGGTGGACACCGGGAAGAATGGCAGCCGCAAAAACAGTTGGTGGTTCCAACTAAGTACCGGGAGAAGCTCTTAAGCTTAGCCCATGATCATCCCAGTGGCCATGCTGGGGTGAACAGAACCAAGGACCGGTTGGGGAAGTCCTTTCACTGGGAGGGGATGGGCAAGGACGTTGCCAAGTATGTCCGGTCTTGTGAGGTATGCCAAAGAGTGGGTAAGCCTCAAGACCAGGTCAAGGCCCCTCTCCAGCCACTCCCCATAATTGAGGTCCCATTTCAGCGAGTAGCTGTGGATATTCTGGGCCCTTTCCCAAAAAAGACGCCCAGAGGAAAGCAGTACGTACTGACTTTAGTGGACTTTGCTACCCGATGGCCAGAAGCAGTCGCTCTAGGCAACACCAGGGCTAACACTGTGTGCCTGGCCCTAACAGACATCTTTGCCAGAGTAGGTTGGCCCTGCGACATCCTTACAAATTCAGGGTCTAATTTCCTGGCAGGGACCATGGAAAAACTGTGGGAAACTCATGGGGTGAATCACTTGGTTGCCACCCCGTACCACCATCAAACCAATGGCCTGGTGGAAAGGTTCAATGGAACATTGGGGGCCATAATACGAAAATTCATCAACCAATTCTCCAATAATTGGGACCTAGTGTTGCAGCAGTTGCTGTTTGCCTACAGGGCTGTACCACATCCCAGTTTAGGGTTTTCACCATTTGAACTTGTGTATGGTCGCGAGGTTAAGGGGCCATTACAGTTGGTAAAGCAGCAATGGGAGGGGTTTACGCCTTCTCCAGGAACTAACATTCTGGACTTTGTAAGCAACCTACAAAGCACCCTCCGACACTCTTTAGCCCTTGCTAGAGAGAACCTAAAGGATGCTCAAGAAGAGCAAAAGGCCTGGTATGACAGACATGCCGGAGATCGGTCCTTCAAGGTAGTAGACCAGGTTATGGTCTTGAAGGCGCAACAAGCCCATAACATGGAAGCATCATGGGAAGGGCCATTCACGGTCCAAGAGCGCCTGGGAGCTGTAAACTACCTCATAGCATTTCCCAATTCCTCACTAAAGCCTAAAGTGTACCATGTTAATTCTCTCAAGCCTTTCTATTCCAGAGACTTACAGGTTTGTCAGTTTACAGTCCAGGGAGATGATGCTGAGTGGCCTGACGGTGTCTACTACGACGGGAAAAAAGACGGTGGCGTGGAAGAGGTGAACCTCTCAACCACCCTGGAACGTCTGCAGCGGCAACAAATCAAGGAGCTGTGCACTAGCTTCGCCCCATTGTTCTCAGCCACCCCAGGACGGACCTGAACGGGCATACCACTCCATTGATACAGGTAATGCTCACCCAATCAGAACCCCACCCTACCGGGTGTCTCCTCATGCCAAGCTGCTATAGAACGGGAGATCCAAAACATGCTACAGATGGGTATAATCCGCCCATCTACCAGTGCATGGGCATCTCCAGTGGTTCTGGTACCCAAACCAGATGGGGAAATACGCTTTTGCGTGGACTACCGTAAGCTAAATGCTGTAACTCGTCCGGACAACTATCCAATGCCACGCACTGATGAGCTATTGGAAAAGTTGGGACGTGCCCAGTTCATCTCTACAATAGACTTAACCAAGGGGTACTGGCAAGTACCGCTAGATGAACCTGCCAAGGAGAGGTCAGCATTCGTCACCCATGCGGGGGTGTATGAATTCACTGTCCTTCCTTTCGGCCTTCGAAATGCACCCGCCACCTTCCAGAGGCTGGTAGATGGTCTACTACCTGAACTGGGAGAATTTGCAGTTGCCTACCTCGATGATGTGGCCATTTTTTCGGACTCCTGGCCCGAACACCTACTACACCTGAAAAAGGTCTTTAAGCGCATCAGGCAGGCAGAACTAACTGTTAAGGCCAAAAAGTGTCAAATAGGCCAAAACAGAGTGACTTACCTGGGGCACCAGGTGGGTCGAGGAACCATAAACCCCCTACAGGCCAAGGTGGATGCTATCCAAAAGTGGCCTGTCCCAAGGTCAAAGAAGCAGGTCCAATCCTTCTTAGGCTTGGCCGGATACTACAGGCGATTTGTACCACACTACAGCCAAATCGCTGCCCCACTGACCGACCTGACCAAAAAGACCCAGCCAAATGCAGTTAAGTGGACTAATAAGTGTCAAAAGGCCGTTACCCAACTTAAGGCAACGCTCATGTCTGACCCTGTGCTCAGGGCCCCGGATTTTGACAAGCCATTCCTAGTAACCACAGATGCATCTGAGCGTGGTATAGGAGCAGTGCTCATGCAGGAAGCAACAGATCACAACTTCCATCCTGTCGTGTTTCTCAGCAAGAAACTGTCTGAGAGGGAAAGTCACTGGTCAGTCAGTAAAAAGGAATGCTATGCCATTGTGTACGCCCTGGAAAAGCTACGCCCATATGTTTGGGGACGGCGGTTCCAACTACAAACTGACCATGCTGCACTAAAGTGGCTTCATACTGCCAAGGGAAACAACAAGAAACTTCTTCGTTGCAGTTTAGCTCTCCAAAATTTTGATTTTAAAATTCAACACATCACAGGAGCTTCTAATAAAGTTGCTGATGCACTCTCCCGTGAGAGTTTCCCAGAATTCAGTAGTTAAAAAGTGTTCTTAAAATGTACAAGTCTGTTAGTTATATACTTAGAAGTATTTGTAAAGGTGTATGTGTTGTATTAATCTGTTTATTTTCAAGTTCTAGAAGGAAATCGCCGCCAGTGAGCTTCCCCACTGTCTGCAATTTGGGGGCGTGTCATAAACAGATAGCTAAGGGTTAATGTCTCTTTCACCTGAAGCACCTGACCAGAGGACCAATCAGGAAACCGGATTTTTTCAACTTTGGGTGGAGGGATTTAAGTGTCTAAGGTCTTTGTTTTCTGGCTGCCTGCTTCTCTGAGCTTTGGAGAAGTAGCTCTACTTTCTAGTCTTCTGTTTCCAAGTGTAAGGACAAAGAGATCAGATAGTAAGTTATATGGTTTCTTTTCTTTGGTATTTGCATGAATATAAGTGCTGGAGTGCTTTGATTTGTATTTTTTTTGAATAAGGCTGTTATTCAATATTCTTTTAAGAAATTGCCCTGTATTGTGTCATCTTAATACAGAGAGACTATTTGTATTTTTTCTTTCTTTTTTATATAAAGCTTTCTTTTAAGACCTGTTGGAGTTTTTCTTTACTTCAGGGAAATTGAGTCTGTACTCACCAGGTAATTGGTGGGAGGAAGAAATCAAGGGGAGATTTGTGTGTTGGATTGCTAGCCTGACCTTGCATTCCCTCTGGGGGAATAGGAAAGTACTTTTTGTTTCCAGGATTGGGAACAGAGAGGGAGATTCACTCTGTTTGGGTTCACAGAGCTTGTGTCTGTGTATCTCTCCAGGAGCACCTGGAGGGGGGAAGGGAAAAAGGATTATTTCCCTTTGTTGTGAGACTCAAGGGATTTGGGTCTTGGGGTCCCCAGGGAAGGTTTTTCAGAGGGACCAGAGTGCCCCAAAACACTCTAATTTTTTGGGTGGTGGCAGCAGGTACCAGGTCCAAGCTGGTAACTAAGCTTGGAGGTTTTCATGCTAACCCCCATATTTTGGACGCTAAGGTCCAAATCTGGGACTAAGGTTATTACAGACCTCCCGCAGGCATGCTGCCAAAGGCACCCTGTCTGCCGCCCTCCCAGCGACTGGCAGAGCGCCCCCCGCAACATGCCACCCCAAGCACACGCTTGGCGTGCTGGGGCCTGAAGCCGCCCCTGGTCCCCGTGGGCCCACAGACTATGCCTCAGGATTCCAAGGGGTCCCGAGGTGAGCTCGTGCAGGGGGGCCGCCGGCGGCTTTTTTTTCCTCCACCCCCCACCTAGATCTGGTCACCCTACTAATGACCCATCCACTCCCAGTCTTTATTCAAGCCTAATTTAACGGTGTCCAGTTTGAAAATTAATTCCAGTTCTGTAGTTTCTCGTTGGAGTCTGTTTTTGAAGTCAGTGACCGCACAACAAAAACACTAACCCAGGAACCTATCCTTGCAACAAAGCCCGTTGCCAACTCCGTCCACATATCTATTCAAGGGACACCATCATAGGACCAAATCACATCAGCCACAGCATCAGGCACTCGTTTACCTGCACATCTACCAATTTGATACATGCCAGCACGTGCCAGCAATGCCCTTCCGCCATGTACATTGGCCAAACCAGACAGTCTCTATGCAAAAGAATAAATGGACACAAATCAGATGTCAAGAGTTATAACATTAAAAAACCAGTTGGAGAACACTTCAGCCTCCCTGGACACTCAATTACAGATCTAAAAGTCGCAATTCTTCAACAAAACAAAATTCAAAAACATAAAATTCACTGCGAACTGTTGGCTGATGTTGTCACCATCTCAGATTGTGCTTTTGGCATTATCATACAGAGCTTTCTTAAACCACACTGGGCTCTGACCCCCTCCCACATAGGTATCAGCCAGGTATGTTCTCCATTGCGGCCTGATCCCTATACACAACTCCTTCCTCTTGTTAATTACTTTTTCCTCATGGTGAACACCTCCTCCAATGGGGTTGCCTCATTTGGCCCTTCTCACAAGCCCATATTTCCTTCTGCCTTCCCCTCCTTTTCTGGGGAAGATTCTTTTGGCCTCACAGGGTTCAGTTAGACCCATTATTGCCTCCCAGACACCCTCATTTCAGGGAACTGCTGAACTGAGTGAGTTTGGAGTGGCAGAGCTGATTCTTTCCTGGATTAGTTTGGATGGAACATTTATTAGAGAGAGGAAAAAATCCTTCATCATAAAAATGATAAATTTAAATGGCTTTAAAACTTCAATAATCTCAAAGGAGCTGAGGTTCCCTGGAGTCACAGTCCGACCTGGGATTTCTAGTGCTTAGATACCACAGTGATGGGTGCTACAGACAAACCAAAAATAGATACATTGTCCCAATTTTATCAAAGTCGTGTCACTTGCCACTCCACACTTTGTTTGATTCCTGCTGTGTTCAGGGAAACAGGACTTTCTAAATAAATATGATTGCATCAAACATACACCTGACTCCATCACCAGTTTCCCCTCCTAACTGGACAAGACTCCAAATTCTTGGATAACTGCTCAGATCATAAGGTGTAACAACTGGTCTTGTTTCCCAGTGCTTGTTCTGAGTGTGTCCTTGGCTTGGCCACAGAGTTCCTATGTGATGCTAGGCAGTTACATAAACCAGTGTAACCACTTTGTGTTTTTGTTGCTATATTAGGCTCTAGAGATACTGTCAGTATAAATGTATATAACATGTTTCACACATACTCACATGCTATATTTTGGACAAAGAAGTATCCTTCCTGTGGGTTGCTGGGTTTTCTTGGGTTTGTTATATTTTTAAATATATACAATAATATAGGAATGCATCTCAACTCTGAGCCAATCCAGTGTTCCGTTTGTGTGCAGATTAAATCTACCAATAAGAACTCTTGATACACGTCAAGCCCTTCACTCTACCAGTTTGTTTCAACCAATAGAATTGCAGTATACAAATAAAGTGGTGAAGAAGTACCCGCTGATGTTAAATGCCACCACTTTGAATTACTTGAGTTATTGACAGATGCTTGACTGTAACCATACAGTTTGGTACAATTCATAATAATTATAACCTAGCTTCCTCACATAACAATTCATAATAATTAAAAACTAGCCTGTACACAAATGTTCAAGGAAATTTAAATTTGTGTAAAATTTGCAGCTGTAGAAACACTCTGGCTTTGAGCTAGAGAGATCCAAGCGTACATCAGACAGTCCTCAAATTTCAAAAAGGAGTCATTTAACTCATTAGAAATCCTAACAGTTCAAAGTATTTACTTGTAGCTTTCTCAAAATACCATCTCACCCCTACATGCGTATATGTTAATTTTATCAGGCCCAGTTTTTATATCTCTCCATAACAGAAAGACGAATACCCTATTTCAACCAAAATGCTAAACTCTGCCTCAAATATGGAGCCATGATTATGAGTCCATAATATATTAAATAATAGTCATCTCTCCAAATAATGGGAATATTCCATTTCAATAAGCCACATTTACCTCTATTTAATCCACAAATTCTATAATTAAGTGTAAATAAATACAATTCTAGTGAATCATGAGGCAAGTTTTTTGCCCCACTCCATATGGCCCAAAAGGAATGGAGTTCTCAGCTATGCCAGCAGCAGTCATACAATGTGTGCTCTAATAATAGTAATAGCATCCTCTTGATACAGTGGCAACCAATTAAATGTTGCCTATGGCTGATAAGATAGTAAAAGGTTTTGTTATATAAAAATATTTCCAGCTCATCAGAGTTAAGTATTGTATGGGTCATTCATTCCTGAATCTAATGGCAGTTCCCAGCTCCAAAAATTTCAGCTGTAATGTCTAATGGCTGATTGCTGTTGCCCTGTACTTCGGGTGTCAGACTGTATTTGGGGCTTTATCTGGCTTCTAATCCCTGTCTCCTTTTGGGTGATACCTTGTGCTAATCCTGTGATTACTCACATCTGGCTCCTGCACCTTTTTTTAATTTCTGATGTCCAATATCTGAGACTTCACTTATGATTATCTTCTGTAGTATCTGACTCTTGTTTACTGAATCTGCTGCCAGTACCTGGTGTTCAGCCTGAATCCTGGTGGTGGTATCTCACTTCTGATGGTGAAAGTAAGGAAGGATAACTTGCTGTCCCAGGACTGAGCTAAGAAACTCCCTTAAGACAAGATAGCTGAGAACATATATTTGTAACAGTCCATAATTTATTATAATTTGTTTGTCTGCTGCCAGCTTTTGTACCACTTTCACCTAATCCTGTTCAGAGAGGTATTGACAACACAATGGTAAAAGCAGCTGTCCTCTAGCTCTACTAATGCTCCCATTGTGTCTAGCACCAGTGGAGTTGCATCAGTGATAGTGCAGCAGCAGGAGATTTCTCTAAAATTGACAATGTATAAAGGGCCTCTGATTACAGGGTGCAGGCTTTGTACAGGAAACTCACACACCAAGCTGTTCCGTAGTGTGTTGTTTGTTGCCAAAGCGTTACTTGTGTTGATGCTTCAATTATGCAACTTTCTAGGAGGGCATTCCACTTTACATCCTTCTTCCACTGAGGGCCCTGGCTTCAAGGTCTGCAGCTGCCTGGGACCTGACTTGCCTCTTGAACAGCAAAACCAGAGGTAATGCACTGACATGCTGATTAATACAAGAATCTGGTTACAAACAACATCCAAACCCCAGACTAAATGTGACCTTATACAGCACTCAGGCCATTTGAAGGAAAGAAGATGGCTCAAGGGAGTTGTTGCTTCTACTCAATGAACTGGCTGTGCACATCAATCCTGCCTTAGCATGCTAGGTTGCTACTTAAAGCTGCAGTATCATTAACGTACTTCTAAGTGGACCGGGCAGGAAAACTGCTTTCCAAAATGCTGCACCTTTTGTATGGAAAGGTGAGACTGGGCACAAAGTGGGGGGAAAGCCTTGAAAAAGTATATTTAGCTGCCAATCACATGAACATTGAGCTGCTCTATGGCAGTTCATCAGAAGGAATAGGCAAATATTCCTGCCGTGAGTCCCAGTCTAAGCTTTAGCATTCTTCTCATGAAAGCAAGATATCAGATTAATGGCCCTGAAACTAGAGTCTTCTGTTTATCACAGAACTAGAACGGCCTGGGCAGCAGCAGTACACATTTCCCATCACAGCCTGCTGTGGACCAAATCTAAGGGTGAAAGGGTGGTTAAGTCTCCATAGACATAGACAATCTCTTCTTTGTCAAGACTGCCCTATAATAGTTCCAAGTGTGGTGGTGGCTTTAGTGACAGGGATGCCTGCCCCTAGGATTTGAACTGAGACCTACCAAATTTGTTTTCTTAAAGTCACCAAACAGACAATAGATTATAATAATACAGGGAGAAAAGGAGAGAAAGAGAGAGGAGTCTCACACAACAAAGAAGTTATAAGCCTGAGGCACTAAACACGACAATGGAGCTTTTGGTAGTTGTGGATTGCGGGGGCAGGGGAGAATATATGTTTCTTTCACACCTTGGTGTCAGGCCTCTCCTGGACAGTTCAAATCTGTTGCTCCTGTAAGGAGTCAATACTCACCAGTTGCTACTTTAACTGGAGTTACCAAACAGTTCAATTTACACACAGCACTGGATTGGTTTAGAATAAAAAATAAAATAAGTTTATTGATGAAAGAAGATAAAATTTTAAGTTAATTCTGGTATAAGAGATAAAGTTAGAAATGATTACAAGCAAGTAAATGTAAAAACACACATCTAAAGTCTAAAACTTGATCTAGTAAGTTTTTGTTCAAGGCTTTGTTTACGATGGCCTTTCTCACTCCCAGTCTTCCAGCAAGATGGTGAATGACTCTTCCCTTGATCAGGATCTCTCCCAGAAGCCCAAAGGTGCTGGTACCTTTGTCTTCTTAGGTGAAAGAGAGATAAGTTGCAATTCTCTTCCCCTTTCTTTTATAGGCCAGTGAACCTCTGAAGAAGATTCTTCTGAGGGTTACCCTTCAAAGTAAAGTTTATTCAGTCAGTAAAGAAGATAACATGGAGTCTGGTAGTGAAAGAAGCACAAAGTTTTTTCTTTCCCACTTTGTATTTGCTGAAATTCTAATTGTTCTGTTTCCTGCTATCTCCTCCCCCTGCTTTTCTGAGGACCCTGTTTACTAGTGATAAATGTAAACCGAGGTAAACACACATTCCTTTTTGAGGATAGGCCTATTTAGCAACTTTTGCCGAGATAGAGCAGAGTTTGGAACATGTGTTAACATCATACTTTATTTATACTGTTGCTATATACATTTCATGATTATATTGATCAGCAAGTTATTAATTTTCAAATGATACCTCATAAGGCATATTTTGTACAAAGATTATTACGACAATTTAACAGGATAACAAGGGAACGGCGAACTATGGCCACTGGGAGCTCCAGGCGACCATGTCAGTGGACAGTCAATGTAAACAAACTGTCTCGCGCACAGCCCATGAGCGGATTACGCTGACGGGCCAGAAGTTGCCCACAACTGGTCTAGATAATACTTAATCCTGCCACAAGTGAAGGGGACTGGACTAGATAACTCTCAAGGTCCCTTCCAGTTCTATGATTCTATGATATTGTGTAGGATGTGAATACAGGGGTCTTTTAGGTCACAAGTTTGAGTAACTTTGTTGAAGTTTACAAAGCTAATACATTAAATTCCTTACCAGATTCTGATTTCAGTCAGAGCTGTATAGAACTGGCATAACAGAAGAGCATATCATACATGTATCTGGGTCTCACCTCTGTCTGGAAGGATTGTTGACTAGCCAGTCATCCGTCTTTGGTTGTTGTAGGTAAATAAGACTTTTTCCTCCCTTTGGCGGTGGAACAGCCTTCCCTTGTCCAGGTTTTTCATCATACAAACACGTCAGAGATTAGAGCTGTTCAAAACTTCAAATTTCCATTCCACATTAAATACACTGACATTTTGAGTTTTCTTCTCTCCCAAATGGAATGAAAAGTTAAAATTTTGTGGAAAAAAACATTGGGAATATCAAAAACAACTCTATTAAAACATTTTATTTTAATAAAGTTGAAACATGTTGTTTTAATTTTATTGGTTTGATGTTTGTAAACAAGCACACCTGTTCCACAGCACCTCCTTCTGCCTCAGATGGTGCTGCAACCCCTTAGCCTCAGTTTCCCTTCACCCAGGAGCTTCTCAATAAGTCCACAGAGGCCCAGTCACATAACACCTCTCCTTGGGGATTAGTTTATTAGCATACAATAGCTTCACAGAATCTCTTTCATTCCGGATTCTCTCCAGGCACAAACCCTTCTTTCTGAGGTTCATTTTGTAGCTTCAAACATAGCCTTTCTTGTCTGAGGTCTGGTTTCAACTGTTCATTGCTAAACACAGGATTTCAGCCCTCCCAAACTGTTCCTTACTCTCCCTCTTAGAATCATGTGATTACCAGGCCCCTCTCCATGGGACTATGTTCTCTGGAATCTCAGGTTGCTCATTTCTGAAGGCTTCCACAACTACTTTCCAGTTTCCAGTCTCTCAGGAGCTCTCCCATGAGCTTAAGCCACTCCCCAGCTGCTTTTTTCTGTCTCCAGCAGCACTTCCCTTCCTCTTCTGACTGCTTTTTCCCAGGACACTCCAACCTGCCTGCCAGTCCACCCTTCCCTGGCTTATAAAGCCCAGGTAACTTCCTTTTAATTCCATTGGACAGCAGACAATTGGTCACAGGTGCTTTTCCTTTCAACTTGTGACAACTATATTATATTATCAAAACAATAACGTTGAAATAAACTGCTTCAGCCTTCTCAAAATGTTTCAGTAACTTTTCATGGAAAGTTTTCATGAAATTGATACATTTAGGCAAAACATTTTTATTTCCTTTCATCAGTATTTTCTGACAGAAACTGTCCTGGGTCAGCAATTCCACCATTTTCTTTCTCTGATTAATATCTTTCCCACTTTTGAGTTACCTAACCATGTAAAGGTGACTTGATTCTTTTTGTCTATGCATCAGATTACCCTGTTTTTCCAGCCAATAACCAAATTACCTATAGAAAGAAAGCCAGCAGTGGAGTTAAAACTTAGGTCAGAACCCTGAAAACATTCAGATCTGGAACTTTAGTTCAGGACCGTTACAGAGCGAGGGTCAACCATAAAATCTGGATTTGGATCTTGACTTCCCCAATGTTCAAGGGGAGGTGGGTTTGGCCTCTTGGCCCAGTACTGCTCCTTTACTCCCTCAGTCTGTGTGAGGTCTTTAAACCCCACCATCCCCTCCTCCCCCGTAACACAAACATAAAAATAAACAAGCCAAAAAACACACAACTATTTGTTCTCTATTTCATAACTTCCCAGGCAAGTAATATATTCTCCTATCCATTCTTCTGTATATTTTATTGTGAGTTGCATAATATTTTGCTAAATATATTAAGACACACTGTTTACCTGGGACCATGGCATCCCCTTTTAGAAATTTCATAATAAATTACTGAAAATTTCACACTTGATCATTCAACAAGTAATAGAAGATCTGGCAAAATCCACAGAATATTGTGTAAACCAGACTGTGATCCCAATTACATGGAAGTAAATCCAGAGTAGCTCTAGTGACATTAACGCAGATACTCAGGATTTACACTGATGTAACTGAGGACATGTCTATTTAATGATTTGGTGCAGAGCAAACCAGGTGTAAATCTACATCACTCTGGCCTGCCATGCACAGAGTGGCCATGTAAATCATGCTGCTACATATTAAAAATCCTGTAGTGCACTTTGATGTATTGCTGTAGTGCATGACAACAGAGTCCACACTGTCACTTCGTGCACAGCAGGCTGGAGTGTGGTAGATTAGCACCCCAGTTTGCCATGTATTAAATTATCATCTAGAGAAGCTCTGAGAGCAGAAACGGACCCATGTGTTAAAATTCCAAGCCTGTGTAGCATCAGATTTCTACAGAACACACCCTGTAAACAGCCCACGTGGTTACATGGCTATGTTAACATGGAAAGGAAGCTGAGTGACAAATTACCATCAATAATTTAAAACATGGATGCCATAGGGTTACCAGAAAGCAAATGTGAAAAATTGGGAAGGGGGTGGGGGGATAATAGGAGCCTATATAAGAAAAAGACCCAAAAATTGGGACTGTCCCTATAAAATGAGGACATCTGGTCATCCTAATGCTTAAAATTAGGTACCTAAATTATTACTATTATTTAACATTTATACTGCAGTGGCACCTCAACTAGGTTGGCATTTCATTATCCTAGGCACTGTACAAATGTATTGAAAATGGTAGTCCCTGCCACAAAAAACATACAATCTAAATTAAAGTAGCTTGATTTTCATAGGTTTTGACCACCCACAACTGCCATTGAAATTACTGGTCTCTGCGCCTCTGAATATCAGGCTCTTTTATTTAGGTGGCTGAGTTTGGATTTATTGTCATAACTTCAGATACCCACATCTGAAAATGCTGGGAGAGGGCAGGCTTCTTTAAAAAGGAAAAGCTAAATGTTTTATTTGGAAAATAACAGTATTTTATACACGTGCACTTGTCATTCTGAAGATCACCCTCTCTCTTTCTGAAGGTTTCAAATCTCTTTCACACTGTGCCTGTGAACTTGACATTATGTATCATTTTCTAGAGGGGGCATCATTGGTGTAATGTTCCCATGCCAACGTATCGTTGCCATTCTAACTGTTTCCTCTCTGAGTTCCTGTGCAGTGAGTGTTCCAAGCATTGGCCTATAAAAATTTGTGATATATTTAGATCCTGAGCTCACATTTCAGTGAATGCCAAGTATCATTGTGTGTCAACAGTTCATAAATGTCTCCCACTGGAGTGTGAAGCATGTCAGCGTAGCAAACACGTAATGTGGGCAGTTTGTGGAAGCTTACATCATTAAATACATCACTGGAATTTATTAAATTGGTTTAAAATGAGTCCACAAGCATTTCTATCCTGGAATAAAGCCCACAGAATGTAATACATGAAAAGCATCTTAGTAGGGTACTACAGCTTTCAGGCTAGGAATTGGTAATTGGATGCAGAACCTTTCATGTGTTGTTCATTAGTTTAAATCTAGCCCTGGTTGGTGGTGAATGAAAGCTGTTACCAGTGGCTTCTTGGTGGCCCAGGTGAAATGAATTTGGTGGGTTTCCACTCATCCCCTACTGGACAGGTCCCTGCACCACAGAAATCATTGCAACATTTGCAATGCGTGTTGTCAGTCTCAGCGGGGAGTAAGGACTGAATGGGTATAGGGATTGACCTCTCCTCTCATCCCAAAACATGGTCCCTTCACTTCAGCATGAAGGCTCATTGGACCCCATCCTTGAACCCATGCACATCCCAAGTATATGGGCTATGTGAAGTGAATTTCCATGGGGATTCACAGGAGGAAGGAATCTTCCCCCACTCTAAACCACTGAGTGGCATCTGTCAAGAATGCAGCCTGGCTACTCAGGCTAGGCCAGAGAGAGAGAAAAATTGATTCTCCAGGGCTGTCTTCACAAGCCTTAACCTGAGTATGTTAAAAAAATATATAGACCATTGTCACTTAACTAGAGGGGTTCTCACAACAATTTTTTTGGTGGCCTCAGAAAGCCAACTCTTGCTGGTGGATGCTCAGACAATTTTTCCTAAAACACTTAATTAACTTTAGGAAAAAAATAACTATGATTTTGACATGTACATGTGCATATTTATGTAGGGGTTTTTTTGCAGACTCAATAATAAAAATAACAGAGTTGTCTATTGTTTACTGGACTTAGAATAGAAACACAAATGAGGTGCTTTGCACATTCTTGTATTTTTTTATTGTTTCTTTTGCTTTTTTGGTTGCATTTTTTAAGACTTGCTAGCTAGTAAGTCTGTTTCTATGAAAAGTGATATTTGAATGTTTGTTAATATCACTTTTCACAATAGCAGACTTATTAGCTAGGTAGGACGCAGATACAAGTGATATTAACAAATGTACAAATACAGACACTCCCCGACTTACACAAGCATTCTGTTCCAGAATGCCTTGCGTAACTCGAATTTTGCATAACTTGGAAACGTATACCAGACCATTATGCAAAAAAACCAAAAACAAAACCCTCTCCTATTTCTAGCTTATGGAACTTTTTCCATAAGTGTGGATTTGTGTAAGTCGGGTTTGCGTAACCCAGGGGGCGTCTATATCACTTTTCACAGCAGACTTACTCAGCCTGGCAAGCTGGGGGACAAATAAAGCCTTGGATGGGAAAGTGAATAGGGAGGCAACAGGGGTTATGAGGTGAGTGGTGAGCCTGGGGATGGAGTCCACCACTGCAAGCCTGTGCAGCCAAAGCACAGAGCCCAAAGTCCTGTGGTCAGAGCCCATGGCAGCAGCCCACTGCCATGCGGTCAGAGCCTGCCACCCACCACCCCAGGGCTTAAGCCAGAAGCCTGAGCCCCACCAACCCCAGGAAGATGGAGAACTCGCACTGGCTGTCTGCTGCTCCAGTGTTTGTGGCTCCAGATGGGGTTAGGGTCCAACCCCTCCTGGCAGTCCCAGAAGAGGGGCTGCTGCTTTCTCTCCATCCCCTTCCCCATCACCACCCAGAAGGCTGTGGCTGCAAGAAAAACCCCTGGTTGACGCATGCAGCCACAGTGGCCACACTTGAAAAATGCTGGACTAGATGGACAATAATCTATAGACAGCATCATCCAGAACTAGATGAGTTGTGTAGGTTTACCTTGCATTTTGCTTAAATACATATATCATTAAAATGGAGATATAAGCAAATGCTTGACTACTGTACAGTAATAGTGCAATCTTCACCCCTGAATTAACACTGTCATTCTTTCTGCCTTCCAATCTCTTTACTGATCAGTGAGTCACAGAAAAGTCATGTGTCATGAGGAGGTATGGGCCATTTAGGGAGATGGGTTTAGCCCCACTGTGTCTGATTAGCTGCCAGGTTATGGGTTTGAGGCCAGAGGGCAGGTGATAGCAGGGCTGGCTTTAGGAAGTGCGGGGCCAGATTCAAATAGTTTTGACGGGGCCCTGGCAGGGATGACTCACCTGGCGATGCTCTGGGTCTTCGCTCTGGGTCTTTCACAGCACTGAAGGACCCGCCGCCGAAGACCCGGAGCAAGTGAAGGACCTGCTGCCAAAGTGCCACCGAAGACCAGGAGCACTGCTAGGTGACTAAAAATTAAAAAGGCTCCTAAGTTAGGCCCTCTTCTTTAGGACATGGCGCCCTCTGAGGTGCGAGGCCCGATTTGGGGAAATTGGGGGAATTGGCCTAAAGCTGGCCCTGGGTGATAGCCATCAGGTCACCTGGTCCTCAAAGCAAAGCCAGAAAGCAGCTCATTTAGGGGAGAAACCTGGAAGAGGCCCAGGTTTAGGGGTAAGGATTTGGAAGGGGATTCTCAATGCCAAACACTTGGAAGACACCTGCTATGTAGGCAGAGGCAATGAAGCAGAGATTTTAGGGGGGATAGGGAGCATATTGGACTGTTTCTGTTTTAAAAAATAAATGCATCTATGAAGAAAGGTATTGAAATTCTGCTACTATTGAGAGTTGTTTTGTTGCCCTGGCCCATGAACTGGTCTTACACCATACAATTATGATTTATATAGCAAGCAAATATCAAGAAGTAGAACAGGCATCTTAGAAGTATTCCAGTAGCTGTTGGACCTGGGAGTTATTGTTTCAATTCTCACTACTTTACACAGTTCTTTCTTTCTTGAGAAGGGGGTCATCCAGTCTTGACATTTTATGAAATGTGAAAACATAATTCATAAGCATCTTACAAGTGTGAAGGAGATTTACAGAAACCAGGGTAAGAGAAAACATATCTTTACAATGGTTCGTTACCTACAAATACTTGAGATGCTTGCACTGGGTGAAAAAGACTTTCATGTAACCTTTTATATCACAAACAGTGGGGATGTTCTCAGAACTATGTTCTACGCAATATATGATTCATATTAGAGTGCAGGGAAACATGATACTCCAGATACCCTGAATTCAGGAGATTGCAAACTCCACTTGAGTTTGAATGTCCCAGAATAGCAGTATGAGCTATATATTAGATGACAGGCTTAGACTATTTATAGCAGTACAAGGATTGTCTGTGGCTGATATTAGCTCTGACTTATTTTAAGAACATTGATTTTTATGTTTGGCCTGCATTAGTGAATTGCAGGGCACATCACTGTAAACAAGGTCTGGGGCACAGAGGCAGATTTGCAATATATAAATATTTCTGCTTAAAGTATCTGTTGAACTTGCAGGCTATGGAAAATGAAGAGGGGCACTCAATCTGCTATGTAATATTTGTAGGCTATTCTTTATTTGTGAAATTCCCAGAAGGTCTTGTAACATCGATAGTGAGTAAGAGTCTACCAAAGAACTGATCATGCAAACTAGAGAATAGGAGCATAATGAGGGTGGGATGAGAAATTAATGAATATTTATAGTCTTTCACTTATAACTTTCTATTGAAGAGCTCTGCTAGAGAGGTCCAGGCTGATTCTCCCAGATGTGGTATTAACAAACCTCAACCACAAAAGGGATGTGCTCTGGAGAGGTGCTGAAATTTGAAGTTACTGGGAATTTTGCCCGAGTAAGGGCTGAGTAAAACCTAAGTGCCTGATCCATCTCTTGTTAAAGTCAATGGGAAGACTTCCATTGGTTTTAATGAGACTTCAAGATTTGTCCCAATATTTAGGACAAATATTCACTTTAATCTGTAAATACTGGTAAAGATTTCTTCACGTGGGCATGAGTTGTTGAAAAGAGCTTAAAGAGGATAGAATATTAATATAAATATTCCCCTCACCTTTCGGCAGGTGAGTTTATTTGTGCCATACCACAAATATTCTCTAGTACTTTGGGCACCTGTTCTTCCACATCTCTCTCACATAATCTTCATGAGCAAAACTTCTGTCATTTAACTGGCAACATTATGTAACACAAAATAATTATAAATTTAAGATTAAATATTCTGTTCAGTTTTGCATTATGATCTATTTGTAGGAAGTGTTATATGTATGATCTCTTGTGGCTGTGGCACCCCCTGATATGGGACAGTGACATGGTATTATATGTTTCTGTAAAAGACCCCCTATTTACGTCTTCCTAAGAATTTATGTAGCATGTTGTCAGTTTCTAAGTATGTACAGGACACTCTGATTATATGCATACCCTGAGGGCCACCCCCGAACAGTTACACAGCAGAGTATGCAGTTGTTATCAGTATTATTTACTCCTTGTATTACAGTACAACCTAGTGGCCCCAAAAGAGATCAAGGCTCCATTGTGCTGGTTGTAAGAGAGTCTCTTCCCCGAAGAATTTACAGTGTAAATAGACAAGACAGACAAAGATGGAAGAAAGGAAGTGTTATCATGCCCATTTTAAAAATGGGAAACTGATGCATGGACAGAGTGAACCTATATCTCCTGAGTCCCAGTCCAGAGCTTATTCACAAAATCATCCTTTACTTTCTGGAGATTGGCAGGCTGGACAGTGGTTTGCCTGGAGATACATATTCATCTCTAGCATATAGACTAGGGGCATGGCTACACTTGCAGATGTAGAGCACTGTGAGTTAAACCCACCTTCATAGAGCATAGTAGGGAAAGCACTGCAGTCTGTCCACACTGACAGTTGTTTGCACACTGCCGTGGCCACATTTGCAGCACTTGCATTGGGAGCGGTGCATTATGGGCTGCTATCCCAGCATGCAAGTGATTGCAACATGTTTTTCAAATGGGGATCGTGGCATGTGACCGGGAGTGTGTTGTGTGTATATGGGGGGAAAGAGTGGGTTTTTGGGGGGCTGAGAACATGTCAGCATGCTATCTTGTAAATTCAGACAGCAGCAGACCCCCTCTTCCCCATGCCCCTCTCTCTCACACACAGCATTCCACACTAACCTGTCTCGGAGCACACTTATCTGTCTTGGAGCAGATAAGCAGCCGGCTATCAGAAACAGAGCTTTCAAACGGCATATCTGCATTCCTACAGCGAGTTCAAAACAATGAGAAGAGTGGCCACTTGACTTAAGGGGATTATGGGACATTTCCAGAGGCTGATCAGAGCACAGTAATGCAACACCTTGTCCACATTGGCACCGTAGCACTCCAGCATGGGCACAGCAAATGTTATTCTACTCGCCGAGGTGGAGTACCAGCAGCGCTGTAGCCATGGAATCAGAGCACTCTATGTGCCTTGCCAGTATGGACTGATAGTGAGCTAGGGTGCCCAGGGCTCCTTTATTGTGTTGTAACTCAAACATGTAGCCAAGCTCTATGTCAGAAGAGTAAGTTTGCTGTTCTTTCTTCTCTTACAGTTTGTCAGCAATGGATCTTCATAATACCTATTACTATTACGTAGATGAACTACTTGCAACTCAAAGCAACGAAATGGCATCCAACATGTAAACAGTTTAGAGGCATTTGGGGCCAAATTGTCCCTTTCGCAGGAAAGACTCATGAGTTTCAGTCCATACATTCTACATCTTACATTTACTTGAATGTAAAAGCAGCTGATCAATAACTGAAGTGACAAAATCTTGAGAATATTGTATACGTAGTTACCAAATTTTGAGGCCTTTGTTTTTTGTTTACTACCATCCCTTTTAAATTTCTATCTCTGTCTATAGATAGAGCAGCCATTTTCTCCTCAGAGCAGCTGCAGTCTGTTACAGCGACAAAACACACTGTCCTTTTGTATGGAGATTTTATTTTTCTTTTTTTATTTTTCCCCTTTTATCTGAAATTAAATATGCGGTTTCTCTTTGTATATGGAAAAAGAAAAACGAGACTATCCCACCTATTTCCTTATCCAGAGTTATAACCATGTAAGAACAGTGTACAGGCCTCAGTTCTGAAATAGCGTCATTATGCAATTTGCTGATCTGCAAATTAATTAGAGTATGCAGGGACTGGGGGTTGTAGCAATGCGCAGACTCACCTCTGCGGTGCCTCCTGCTGGTCTCTCAGGGAATTAGCTCTATTTCCAGCCCAGAGCGCCCTCTGCAGGCCAGTGATCTGCCACCACTTGGCCCCCGTGTCCCTCCCAGGACCCTGGTGCTGCTTTAACTGGATGCTGCCCCCCTGGCAGTACCCCCACAGTTCTAGGTCTCCCCCTCCCAGGGGAACCCCTACCCACTATCCCCACCTCACCTCAGTTTAAGGCCACTGCCAGTCATCATCTAGCCCCTGCGCCCTGGGGCAGACTGCAGTATCAGCCTACTCATCACTGGCAAGATTAGGTTTTGATCGGCCGCCTTTACCTATTCCAGGGCTGCCCTCTGCAACCCTCAGTACCTATTAGCGTTATGCTAGGCTGTAGCCTGGGGCTTTCCAGGCTGAAGCTCCCCGGCCCCTCTGCCTTTCCCCAGCCCTGCACCACTCAGATAACCTGTCTCTAGCTCCCTGCAGCCAAGCCCTTCTCTCTCTACAGACAGAAAAACCGTATCTGCCCCTGGCTTCCCTGCCTTTATAGGGCCAGGTGAGGCCTGATTAGGGTGTGGCCCAGCTGCGGCTGCTTCCCCAATCAGCTTAGTAGCTTTTCCCCTGCCACAGCCCTCTCCCAGGGCTGTCTTTAAAGCCCTCTGGGCAGGAGCGGATAATCACCCTGTTACAGGAGTAGATCATTCTGAGGTCCTGTAGATCCTCTCCTTAGGCTGGGGAGGGGATCTGTTAGCAATGGGCGGGCCTCCGCCCGCCCAGTTCCCGGAACCCAATAGGTACAGGGGTAGATCATTCTGAGGTCCTGTAAATCCTCCCCTTAGGCTGGGGAGGGGATCTGTTAGCAATGGGTGGGCCTCCGCCCGCCCAGTTCTCGGAACCCAATAGGTACGGGGTAGATCAAGACTACATATGTCTTATGTACATAAGCAGTTTATACATTTAAAAGGTATTTACTTGAGTGAAATCATTGTACTTTCACAGGAAAAGAGAGCAAAATTCAGCCTTAGTGTAAGGAGGTGAAGTTCCCCCTGAAGTTAATTGAAATAGTGTTTGCTTACACAAGGGTTGAATTTGGCCCAGATAATTTCTTAATATACTGGGTAATTTCTCTTTGCCCTACATCCCCCTGTCAATAATAATTCAGCACCAGTTCAGTAAACCTTAAGTGCAAATGTGTTAGGCATCTTGCTTATTATAGCAGTGACAAATAGGCATACCCTCCATGACTTCCAGCATGGCAGAGTGTGTGTACTCAATGTTGATTTATCATGCTCCATCTTCTCTGGAACAATTATATCTCGTGACAGAATTATATTTCACAGTAAATCACAAAATGAGAACAGTGCAGTGCAGATGTGTACAGTAATCAACCAGGAAACATGGGCTGCCTATCATTCACTTTGCAATTACTTTAGTTTCATGTTGCTCTAAAATATTTTGCCACTTTAATAACATAAAACAATTGACTCAGTCATAAAGTGCACTTCTCTGAAGTTCATTATCAGAGGGGTAGCCATGTTAGTCTGGATCTGTAAAAGCAGCAGAGTCCTGTGGCACCTTATAGACTAACAGTTGTATTGGAGCATGAGCTGTCGTGGGTGAATACCCACTTCGTCGGATGCATGTAGTGGAAATTTCCAGGGGCAGGTATATATATATATATGCATCCAACGAAGTGGGTATTCACCCACGAAAGCTCATGCTCCAATACATCTGTTAGTCTATAAGGTGCCACAGGACTCTTTGCTGCTTTCTCTGAAGTTCATATTTGTACATCAATTACAAAAATAATGCAACTTAATCGTTCCCAGAAAAGTATTTATAGAATATTAATTGCCAGGGTGGATTGTTCAGTAGTCATAGAGATAAGGGGATGGGAGTTTTGGCTAAATTACAAAGCATAAGGAGTAAGAAAGAAAAGTAGAACAGACTTTACCAAGCAAAGAATATAAGTTCATGAATGGAAAATGAAGCCTCATTTTTAAAAACACTGAATACATGAGTTAAACTAGTCCATGGGTATGTCTAACTCTCACCAACCAGCACTACATGTATGGCCACAGATAGCTTTACAATGAAATTTTTCAGAAAAATTTCTCCAGTGTCTTTCCCCCTGAATATCTAGCACACTTCCCTTCTTCTTACTCAAAATATTTAGTGCACATTGGTATGTAAAGACATTCTCATTTTCCATTTGTATTTGAAATTTCTATTAGCAGAGCTGTGATAAACTCAAAGGTCTTTTTTCCAAATCCATGTCTGCCATTCAGCTCTTGCCTCCTGGAGGTGAGCACAGGAGCAGTAGGTGATGGTAGTGACTTTGAACTAACAATGAACCCATTTAGGGGAACTGAATTAATTTCCCTCTACTCAGCATACAGTATGGGAGGCCCTTGCCTCAGCTTCCAAGATTTTGCTGTGACATTAGAGCACTGGATTTGAATTGAAAGTGGCACTGATAAACATCAGCAACAGCACATCTATCTGTTCCAATTAATTTTGTATGATGCCTTTTCTTAAGGCAGCTAGGCTTGTATTACTTTCACGTTCAAAACGCCAATTGGAGCCCTTGGGAATTTGGATGTTTAAATTTGGAAATGAGAAGTAATAAAATTTGGCTACATTGATATAAACCCATTGGCACGAGCAGACTATGATTGAGCAGACCCTGTTTGTGTTCACTGGGTGCTGATGAACAGGGGTAAAACCCATAATAATACCTGTGCTGTACTTTTGTATGCTGAAGTAAAGATTACACAGTAGCAGGGATAGCTGCACCTCTGAACCCTTCTTGAGTGCACCCCTACAGGTGTCCTGGGGTAGAATCACACAATTCCCCCACACTTAGACGAGGTTTTGGACTACAGTACCCTGTGTATTTACCACGCTTAACCAGAAGGTCCTACTGGGTTTGACATTTGCTGTTCTCTTCCCTTTGAGAGCCTGTGAACAGTGGTGAATACAGTGACCACATAGCCTTCTTAAACCAAAGTACTGTTTAATCTTAACAGTATGAATAAAGCAATTAGAGAAAAAGATTTTAAAACAACAAACAGTCTACATGCATGTCTATCTTACCTAAAGCCATACCACCCATTTATGATGGGCCAGGCAGGCTTAACTTCCACAGACATGTCAGTCTGAGCAGCTACCCATCAACAACTACCTTGGAAAGGTAGACAGCAACTTTCTATTCATCCAGAGTTTCTTTGTTGTCTTGGTTCCTGGGCTTTTCACCTTGCTTGTCAAAAAACAGTTTGACATTGGAATTGGGCCATGCGCCTAAGAGGGCCCCGTGTCTTAGGCACCATGTTAATTTTTTAATTTTTTTTACATACCCAGCGGCGGTCCGGGTCTTCAGCGGCACTTCGGTGGCTGCGGGGGGTCGTTCACTCGCTCCGGGTCTTCGGCAGCGTTTTGGCGGTGGAGGGTGAGTGAAGGACCCCCTGTCGCTGAAGTGCCACCAAAGACCTGGACCACCACCAGGTGTTTGAATCAGGCCCCGCGGTTCCTAAAGCAGGGCTGTTGGTAGGTTCCACAGAGAGTCTAGTCTAAGACCCACTGAAGCCAATGGCTCTCTCATTATCCCATGACCACCCTCCAGTGTGTGTTGGGACGTGTCTTACCTTAAGCCATTGGGTCCTTCATGCCTGGTTTTCCTTACAATCCGGTATTAAACTGCTCCAATATATTCACAGAGTAAATATCCCAATAAGCAGGTCAACATATAGTGTTCATAAATAATTACAGAGATGCTCTACATCTGTCACAAAGATTCTCTCTATGTATATTTGAAATCCATGGTCCCACTGATTTAACTTCATTCAGATGTATCTAAACTATTGCATATTTATGCATGAAGTCTATAAAGAAAATGCACTTCTGCTGCACAGGTAAATGCCATGAAAATGAAGTTGTGTTTCTGAAATGGAAATATTTATTGGAAGGGTCAATAATGTTAAATAAGCAATTAGAAATGGGGAAAAAAACAGTTCTCAGTCTTTCAGACTGCCTTCACAATGACAACATTAGATGTCAATGAAACAACTTAAATAGGAAAATGCAGGATTTCAGAATTTGGCTCAATATGAGTTCCAACATAAGACACATATACCATGGTGCTAGACATCTGTATCTACATCATACTTCACGTATTCGTAAGCAAAATACTGTAGGATAAGCCCTCGTTATTTACTGTATATTGGCAGAGGTATGTTGTACATAATCAGCTGCACTGTAAAAAATCATGGTGTAGCGGGTAGGGTACTTCGCTAGGCGTTAGGAGACCTGTGTTCTACTCTTGACCCTGCTACTGACCTATTGTGAGACCTTGGGAGAGCTGCTTCCCTGTTCTGTGCTCAGAGGTACATCTCCAGCAGCTAATATGTTAAAATGCAGCTTGCCCTGGCTACACTAGAACTGTAAGATATTTTAGCTAACATTTTAAAAACAGACCTTTTATCTTAGCCTACACAATCCTTTGTATTTGTACAATGCCTAGCACAAAGAGGCCACAATCTTGGTTGGGGACTGTAGATGCTACTGTAATACAAATAATGTATCCAGAGTTTTGGGATTAAAGTGGTTTTAGACACATTTATGCACTTGGCCCTTGCCATCTGAAGTACAACTTTCATTAATATCCCTTACTCATTGACTCTCCATCTATCTTCAAGTCTCATCTGACAACATGTCTTTTTCTCTTGCCTGTATGGCTCTCTCATTTATTAAAGTTGTTGGCTCTGTAATTATTGGCCTACTCATGATCCCATTGAAGGTAATGGGAAATTTGCCAATGGATTTCAGTGGGAGCAGATCAGGCTCTATATTTAATTCAGTAAAATGTTCACAGATTCAGTTTGTATGAAAGATGCTACTTTAACAAAGTTGTATTGCACAGACTGCACCAAGCAAAATTTTTAACTTAGATCATGTTCACATCTCACTGCTTAGGAATTCACTGTAATGCCATGTACATCAAAATGAGAATAAATCACCAAAAGCTTTCTGTTGTGTTCCAGGCCGAGAAAGCAGAGAAGTGCTGTTTCATTGTGTGTGTCTATGTTAAGCTAGATACTTATGATAAATTAATGCCTGATAAATGTAATGTAATGATAAATCATCCAACACAGGATAAACTAATGCCTAACCTAAACATGCACAATCCCAGTAGAGTTATCCTTGCCTACACATGCGCTGAATTTGTCTCATACTCTATTATTTGACAAGGAGTATAAACTTATGGAAACACATTAATGAAGATGATTTCCTAGGGAACTTACTGTTACTGCTCCTATAAGAAGTCACATATTCTTAACTTTAAGCATGTGCGTGCATCCTATTTGTAAATACATGTGTGAATTTAAACATGTGTTTAAGTGCTCTGCTGGACAGAGATGGATTGCTGAGTCAAGACAAGGGTGATCAGAATTCCAGAGCCAAAATATAAGAATGGTTAAGTCACTCAATCTTTACATCCTGTCTTCTACTATGCCTGAAACAGCCTTTCATTTAACATATGCAAAGCACTCTTACTCTCCTCCTTCAAAAACTCAAGTCACCTGCTGTTGAGGCAGACCATCTAAAAATGCCTGTGTACCACTCTGCTTTTGCACTGTACAGTCCTATCTTGTCCAGTACTATTTCAGCTTGTACCCGTAACAGTAAACATTTTGTGACAGAGAATACTGCCTGTTCTGCACAGCACAGCTCTCCAAGAATTCAGAGCTAGGTACATCTATGGTGATCTATAATTTATAAATACTACTAATAATTAATAGGCCAAATCCACTAGTGTCAATGGGAGCTTCAGGTACTCTGGACAATCCAGGAGTTGGCTCAGTAATAAATTACTAACAAAAGCTAATAATTAAGAGTTTCATCTCTGGAGATTTCCAAATGCACATGACTTCAGTTGGAAGACAAGCACTATGAAAAAAGGAAAGAACACTTGCAGTTAGAAGCATCTGTAGATCATAAGTGATTTTGAGACAGACCAAAAGGGCATGACACAGTGGTGTGAAGTTTGAGATTTAATGGAAGAAAAAATCTGCACATTCTCAGCATGCATCCTGGACATCTGCAGAGATTTGTGATGGTGATGATTTCCTGCCTCTGAAATGGATCTAAGAACTGCCTTACTTTCTCTAGCTAGGAAAAGTAGGGCAGCAATGTCAATAAGTAGGGCATTGACTGTCCTACCTCAGAACAGGCACACAGCAGATTGTCTTGCTGGAAAAGTAGGTCAAACCAACTTCCTATTGGACATCTAAATACCCTAGGTCAGAAGTGTTAAACTCATTCTGCAGAGAGGACCAAATTACATTTAATTACAATCTGTGGCTCAAGGTAAAAATGTAGAACTGAATACATTCCTTAATCCATAGCAGAACTCTCACTGAGGTTAATGGAAGATTTTCACAGAGATCAAGGATAGAACAGTGTCTTTGTATAATAAGTAAACTTTTAGTTATTATTATCATTTAATCAATATCTTATCATTATTGCATTATCACTCAGTGGGCAAATCTGCTGTCCTTTAGGTCACTCATTATCCTTACCCTCCTTTTTCTCTCCCTCGTCTCTGGTTTTGGGTCTGTCTGCACTTTGAGCTGCGTGTGAGATTCCCAGCTTGAGGAGACATACCCATGCTAGCTCTGATCAGGGTAGCACACTAAACATAATATGTAGCTGTGGTGGTGCAAATGATGCGCGGGGCTAACTGCCACGAATATGTATCTAGCACCTTTGACAGCCATGCACCCATGGCAGCTAGCCCCTCTCACCACTGCGGCTACACTTTGGTTTTAGTTACACTTGATCGTAGCTAGTGCAGGTATGTGGTTTGGAGCTAGGAATCATGCCCCTAGCTCAAAATGTAGACACACCTTCACTGTCTCTTCTCTTTCTTCCTGTATTTGTTCCCAGAGGAAACTGGTTTGCTCCCTCACCCCCCATCCAAGGACTTTACTCCCAACTCCTTTCCCTTTTCTCTGTGAAGCAATGAAGAAGTTAATGCTTACATTTAGAGTTGGGAAGGGGGCTTTCGATCTCCCCATGAATAATGGTAGGCAAGGAAGTTCATACTTCTCAGAGAAATTATTTCTAGCTGTTTACAGACTTAGGCAGATATCACAGTACTGGTTTATTTTCAGTTAACATTTTTGCGCACAACAAGCCTGGGAGGGAGGGGGGAGAAGCAGAGCGGCAGCACGTTTAGGAGAGCAGGCAGAGGTGGAGCGGAGGCCAGCTGGGGTGGCGGGGGCACTTTTTCCCCATGCCCCGGAGTCGGCCCCTATGATGGGTGGCACCAGAATGCCACCCCTAGAAATGTGCCGCCCCAAGCACCTGCTTGTTTTGCTGGTGCCTAGAGCTGGCCCTGGAAGGAAGGAAGAAGACCAAAACAATTGAAAAATGAGGGCAGATTTCTTACAATTCCCAGATCTGAGAGCAAATGTTATTTCAAGATGCCCTTTTTGTGGTTTGTAATATTTGGTGATTTTCTTAAAGTCTGAAATCCTGGAGTTGTGGGATTGCCTGAGGATCTCATCTTTAATTTATTAAAAAAATAAGTTTCTAGCGCTCTTTTTTTTTAAATGACTGTTGCTTGTATTCAAGTATGACTATGATTCAAAATCAGTTTCCACGTGTAGGGTTCAGGATATGTGCCAAGGCAAGCTGGTGTCTACATTTCCTCCTACTGTTGGCCAAGGTGGCACAACGATATTCTTTGCTTATTCTGCTTCCTTCGTAGCAGAGTGCCACACTTGCCTGTCATGGGCCGTATCCACCTAGGCCATTAAGTCCAGCCCAGCAGTCAGTTTTGCCACTTGATGCAATCCTGGTAGTGGAGTTTGGGGTAACCAACCTTCCTACAGCCTTTTCAAATTCACTGTGTAGAACTCTCTTAGGCTGTCGATTGTTATCCATACAGATAACATGGCCAACCCAGGTCATTTGCCCCCGTGCTAGCATGGCTTCTGTGCCTAGCATGGCTGCCAGCCATAATACTTCATTGTTGGTGATTTTGTCAGACCATTTGATTCTCATTATGCAGCGTAGGTGGCATTGTTGCAGACAGTTCAGTTTTTTTATATGGTGACGATAAAGGGGGCAGGTCTCTAATGAGTATAGAACACAAGGAAGCACAACTGCTCTGTAAACTTGGCATTTTGTGGATATTTTGACTCCCTGTCTTGTCCATAGTCTTTTTTTGTAGATGACTGAAACCTGAGACAGCTGACTTCAAGCATGCTGAAAGTTTTTTTCAATGCTGATGTCATCGATAACCATGCTACCTAGGTAGCAGAAGGATTTGACATTGTTTAATTGGCAGTTATTCAATTTTATTTCTGGTGGTGATTAAAGTGATGGGTTTCTGTCAGGAGATAGTTGGTACAGGATTTCTGTTTTCTTTACATGAATACAGAGACCAAAAAGGGATACAGCATGGGCAAAGGAATTCAGAAAACGTTGTAGATCATTCTCGGAAAGGGCAACAAATGCTGAGTCGTTCACATACAGTAGGTCCGTTATTTCACTTTGCTGGGATTTGCTTTTGACCTTGAATTGGTGGAGGTTTAGAAGTCCTAGTTACAGAGGAAATATTGAAAAAATGATCCAGGCTCAAACCCAAAAGTCAAATAAAAAAGTATCCAAAAGGTATTGTTTGAAAATCTAGTGAGTTTTTAAACCAATCTCATGATTTTTTGGAATTTGATTCATGATTTTTGAACACTGTTTTATTTTTCTTACCTCTGTACTGTGGAAGTACTTGTTTTAATTTCATCTAGCAATAAATTCTAACTCTATTCATTAGAACAAATTCTGTTTCCTGCTCTGGCTCCTTAACAACACTCTTTACAATATTTATTTCAAGGATGAAATCCTGGCTGCATTGAAGTCAATGGGAGTTTTGCCATTAACTTCAGTTGGGTCAGGATTTTATCCAGAGCAACCTAGAGTCAGCCAGGCCAGACGGTCATAGGTTAGTTGGTTTTGGGTTGGTTTTTTCATTGGTTTTATATAATATTCAGAACATTCTATTTTGGGTTTGTGAGTTATTTCCCCCCATATGCAGTATCTGTTTCTCTACTCGGATCCTGGCTGAATCCCAACATGCTGCTATTATAGAAGAGGGTGAGCAAGTCACATGCTACAGACAGGTGTTGGGAGGTTGTCATAGCCTCAAGTACATTAGTATTAACACCCCCGTGACGTGAGTCTGGTGATGTACCCCAACCCATTAACTTTAAGCTGTGACTATTGATGTGTAGTACTATATACTACTCACAGAGTCACAGGAGCAGCTTTGTTCTTTGATGTTGCATTGTTCACCCAAGGACATGAAAGTTTAAACATTTCATTAGTATTTTTTTTCATTACCACTGTGATGCAATTTGCAGCTCACCTACAGCTGCCAAAGTGGTGTAACTGAACTTGTTATAAGGAATTACAAACATCCAGAGCTATAACTACTTAACAGTCTTTGAGGTAAGAGCCCTTCCTGCTTTAAATGTTGTGAATTTCTCTGCCATATGGTAGACCTATCATTGTAACATTGAGCAGGAAAGTGGTGATGTGAACACAGAGATAGGGAAAAGGAAACATTGTGGTCATAATACATTGTATTTGTATGTTTTATGTCAGAATTAAAAACCACTTCCCAAACATTAATTAAGCTTTATGACACTCTTGTGAGTTAGGTAAGTTAAGTATTATTATTACCATGTCTATGTTACAGATGGGGAAACTGAGAGCCTGCATAATTTCTATCCTTCTTTCTCCCCAGTCTGTGTCTTTCTTTCTCTTATTTTTCTATTTCAGTGGGAAGTAGCCTTTCCTCTCACTTGTCCCACTGGAGCATCCAGTCCACTCTCCACTCTCACCAGGGAGTATCCCATTAGCAATCCTATCCAACCAGGGGAGTAGCCTGCTCTATTGGAGAGCAGCTTGTTTGCTCCCTGCCTGTCCCACCAGAGAACAGCCCAGTCAGCCCCCTGCCCCTGTGGCAAGCCACCAGCCTGCAATTCTATCCCACTGATAGAAAGCAGCCAGTCTGCCCTCCTGTGGTACCAGACAGCATCTTGTCCACTCTCCTGTTCTACCAAGACCTCAATTATATATTTATCTAATGACTCTTGGAATCAATTTGACACTGAAGCTTCTGGTTATAACACAGTCATTCTCCAAACACAATTAAGACATAGTTTGTCTTTGCAACATAAATGGGGCCTAGCTGTGTTTTAATCATGTTCTCAAAACGTGACACAGTCTTGAATTTTTATATGACTAGTCAGAAACATAATCAAAACATGGTATGGACCAGTCTACACAGCAAGAGCCAACTATGTTTTAACTGTTGGGGCCTGTTATGTCTTAGCTTGGCACCCCCCGCATGGCAGAATGTTTACTTAATAATAAATACTATTTCTCTAAATAGCTGATCTCAAAACTGTTTTACATTGCAGAGGGGATAGGTAAAACATAGGTAAAACACTTATAATTAACTCCTTAGTTGCTGCATAAACTTGCCAGCTATGTCAGGCCAAATGCACCTCCATTGTTATCCTGCTTATACCACCAATATTCCACTGAGATTTCAACAGAATATCAATAGACAATAGACAGACCCTTCAGGGAGTTCCTTCAAGTCCAATGGGACTTAGGGTGTTACAGTAGGAAAAATGAGAGAAAACTCATGGACATGTTAGGGAAGACCTGCTGATGAGGTGAGCTATTAAAATCTTTTTTCTTCTCAGGTATACAATAGTGGTGATGCAAAAAATGATGGTATCTCAGCAGACAAGGGACCTTTACATTGAAAGTACAATGATTCTGCCTTGAATAATCTTTGAATATTGCCAACACTTGCAATTTTATCATGTCTCATGGTATCTGGTGTTTTTCTTAAAGTCTATGATCCTGGAGACAGGCGATTACATGAAAACTGTAGATTTCATTTAACAAAAACAAGTAATTTTCTATCCCTTATGGTTGCAGTGAAAGAATTAAAAATTCCGTTTAAATAACAGAATGCACATCTCCCCAAAGTTTATTATTTATAAAATCATGGTTTTATGCCAATTTTATGATATTTGTATGCTTGAGGAAGGCAGTATTGCTTTATACTTGTGATAACATCCTGACTATGGTCCTTCATAAAACACAAAAGAATGCAGGTGATGGGTCTATAATACAAGGGCTTTCAGTTTTGCTAACTCACAATTTCATCACAAGTCTCACAATATTTAGTGTTATTCTTGAAGCCCTAGCTTCTGGAGACATGGTATTACATGAGAAAAATTTTCTTATAATGAAAATATAAATACATTTCTAACCATAATGGTTGCAGAGAAAAACTAGAAAATGTGCATTCTACAGGTTCAAAAACCAGAAGGCAAATAAACAGAACCCAAAATTCACTGTTTTTTTAATCACATGATTTGGGGTGGACATGGCTTATGATTTTTGAACACTTGGGATTGGCAATTCTGCTTTTACAGAATATAGTTTATTCTAAGCAGAGGCTTGATGTGACAGAAACCCAAGTTTTCTGTCTGCTCATATTTTGGCAATGCTTGTTGAATTTGTCATTCCAATAGAATATATTTGAACTGAACCGTCTACACACGTCCCAAGATACATAAACAAGGGAACCCAAGCAGACCCACCATATCTGGCCATGGCATTGTTACTAAAGGAATATCAGGACTCATAGAAACTATCCTCAAATCACTCACCACCCAAATGGCCACCTTCCGCCAGGACACAAAGGAAACCTACACAACACTTTCAAAAGATGAGCCTGGGAGCTTAAATTCATAACTTTGCCAGATAGGGCAGGTCTACACTACACTACAATCTTGCATCGGCACAGCTGCACCGAGGCAGCTGCGCCGCTGTAGCACTTCAGGTGAAGACACTCCAAGCTGATAGGAGAGAGCTCTCCTGTTGGTCTAATAACTCCACCTCCACAAGAAGCCTATATGGGGGAGGGGTGTGTTAAAGTCTGTACTGTATAACTATGTTGTTCATACCCCTGAGCAATGTAATTACTGTATTCCAAAGTGAGTGTTTAATGTAGACCTGGCCTAAAAAATCCTGGTTTTAATAAAGACACTGGATTTATGGTTTATTATAGCAATCTATAACCCAGTAACTCTCCTAGGACTGCAGAGGTGTTAACAAGCCAGTACAGTATGTATTAGTTCAGCATAAGTAGTTATCTGTTCCACTTTGTATTTAGCTGTGGCACTTCTGAGTACCTTTCCCAAACCCGAAGAAGAGCTCTGTGTAACTTGAAAGCTTCTCTCTCACCAGCAGAAATTGGTCCAAGAAAAGATATTACCTCCCCCATCTTGTCTGTCTATGACAGATATCCATGTCTGTCTGTAATGTTGCCTGTGATCCAACTCATACTCTGGACTCTGGCTAATCCAGATTAACTACATTCAAATCTGTATAGGTGATGGGAGTGACTGTGGCTTTGCACCAGTGTAAGAACAGACTCTGAGGTAGTGTGCGTCACTGTCTCTCTGAGGTACTGTATTTCAAGGCAGTGGTGTGTGGGGCAATGTTGTGCCCTGACTGGAGCATTTGTGGATGAACCCAGCCCAGGGTGGGGCAATTGCCCAACTCCAACCCCCACAGTGAGGCCAGGGCTCTGTGAAGGAACCAGCCCCCGGGGGCGGGGCGGGGCAGAGCAGGAAGGTGACGTTACAGGCGGGGAGGCTGGCAGCCCGCTGAGGGAAGGGCACAGTGCCCGACTCACGGGGGGGCCGGGAGGGAGAAGCGAAAGGGGAGGTTGGAGGTGAGGACGAGAAAAGGGGGAGGAGCCGTGCAGAAGGCGAGTCAGCTGCCCCTCCCTGATGCAGCTGATGGGGGGGGAGATATTCTCTGAGCATGCGTACCCGCTCTTTGGTGTAGAGCCCCTCAGGACATCCCAACGGTCGCTCTCGCCCCCGTATCCTGACAGTGGGGGCGGGGAAAGAGAGAGCGAGCGAGCGCGCGCCCCGAGGGAATCTCGCGAGAGGCTTTCTCTGCACCTCCACGCTCCCCTCCTCCTCCGGCAGGACGGGATCTTTCGAGATCTCTCCCCCTCCCCCGAGTGGAGGCTGCAGGAGCCGCTGCTCATTTAAACGGACTGAGTCGGCTGCGTCCGCACTAGTGAGGCGCAGGCGCCGGACGGGACCGAGCCAGACGCTTCAGCCACCTTCCCCGAGCTCCTCAGCCGCTCGGTCTTTGCCCGGCACCCTCGGCTTGTCTCCCGGATCCCTCCTCAGCCCATCTCCGGCCGCAGCATGTCGGTGGTGGGCATCGATCTGGGCTTCCAGAGCTGCTATGTAGCCGTGGCCCGGGCGGGGGGCATCGAGACCGTCGCCAACGAGTACAGCGACCGCAGCACCCCGTGAGTAAGGGGGGAGGGAGCGTAGCGACCGGAAGAGGGGGAGGCGCGCGGGGGACCTGCCGGGTCCCGGCCGGCCCCTGTTAGGCCTGTGCGTGGGGCCTGGTGAAAAGCGGCTCTGCCTCTTCTCTCTCCCCCTCCCCTGGTGACTTGGGGGTGAATCCCCGGAGCGTGCAAAAGCCTCACGCAATCCTGGTGCTGCGCGTGTAACGCGCGGCCCTGGGAAGCGGGTGTGGGCTGAGCAGTGCCCTCTCCTTACACACCCCGGCCGCATCTTTGTACCACAGGGAGAGCTCGCTGCAGGCCGGGGCACTCCCCTCTGGGTACCAGCGCGCGTTAACGCTGTTCCCATCTTGTAGCGTGGATGGGAGCTGTGCGGGCGAGCCACAGTGCAGCTCTGCGAGCCTGGCTTGGGACATGTGTTTCCGGGAAAGGGACTAGGGGTATCCAGGCCTGGCCACCTCCACTGAAGTGAGGAGGTGGGGAAAAGGGAGATGTATCTTGAAAAAAAAGTCAAACGTTTTCAAGTAGGAAGCTTGTGGAAGCTTATTTGGTTCATATTTATGACCTATAAATAAAGTGGAACTGAAACTGTGCAAAAAATGCTAATTTGTCACTGTGCTTATATGCTTCAAGCTGTCCTCCATGCTCCACCTTTGTATGGTATGAATATTTTGTCTGTCTGCTCTTAGGGGTACTCCCCCAGGGAATTCTGTGCAACTGCACAATTCAGAATTTGTGCAGAATTAGTTTTCTGTGCAGAATTTCACTTTTCCCAGCAGAATTGGCACTGCAGAGTGACTGGCTGCTGCTGGAGGTCACTGGACCCAGCAGTCTGGCTCCCCACTTAAGTGTACCTATGCTAGAGGTGCAGATGGGCTGTGATTCCCAGCATGCCCTGAACACAGAAGGTGGGCTGTGGCCCCCACCAGTGAGAGAGTGCCCAGCCTGGTGCGGATGGAGGTCCTGAGTCTCTATGCAGTCTGGTTGCTGGGCCTGATCCTCATCCAGCCGGGACCAGGGGTGGGCCCAAGAAACCTAGCTGTGCTGGCTTTCTCAAAGGGTGAGGTGGGGTGAAGTCACACCACATCCCATGGTGGCACAGTAATGAAGCTGAGTGGAGCCTGTGGCTGGGTTCTGGAGACAGAGAGGTGCAGGCATCTGGGCTGGGAGGTGCCCTGCAGCTGGGCTCTGGTGGGAAGTAGTTTGTGGGCATCTGGGCCTCCAAATAGCTCCTCCCAGTACACAACCCCCTCAACTGTACACTCGTCCAACTCCCTCTCCCCTGGCAGTGTCCTCTGCTTGGGAGCTTGAATTATGGTAACCTTACAAGGAAGAGTAAAAAAAAGAGAATTGACCAAGACTGGAGGGACAGTTTTCCTCCAAGTCATACCTAGCTGGTACCTGTGACATACCCAGACTGAGGCATCCAACAAAATCATAACAGAGAAACAAGAACTGGGTTGTTGTAGGGGTTTCTTTAACACTCTACTTGAGGGAATTTCTCTTTGTCTGTATTGTTAGACATACTAGCTAACAGGTATTTTGAAACTACCAAAATAATTGAAACTGGTGTGATTTAATTGTTTTGATAAATAAAATGTGCAAAAATCTTAATTTTTTGGTGCAGAATTTCCCCAGGAGTATTGGGGCAGGGACCTTTTCATCATGACTGCAAAGGGCCACACGCTTTTATTTTAGAAACAAAAATGTCAGTTGAAATACAGCTAGAGTCCTCTATACTTTAAGACTGAACTGTTTTAAGCTTGTTGTGAGCCATCTCTGTAACTATGTCCTCAACAATGCTAATAGTGAGCTTCATGCTGTACCAATGTAGAGGAAGATGGCTTCTTTTCTGATCACAAATAACTCACTGAATAAAATAGCAAGAGAAGTTAAACTGAGGTAAAGTGACCTATTGTCAGTAGTACAGCTGAAATGAGAACTTGGGGGTCCCTGACTCTCAGGTCTTCTTCATAAGGTGTTTTTTTTTGAGGGCTGACTTGTAGAATGATGTTCCAGTGTATAATAGTGCGATGTTTCAGAGTAAAATGTCCATTCACTTGAATACAGTGTGGTAGGAACTGATAGTGTTTAACAACAAACTACCTAGGCAAGGTAAAAATTCATTAGTAACTCCATTTCTCAGTTTTCTCTCATCTTGCCTTGGCAACAGTGATGGATGGCCAGCAGTATGGCCTCACCTTGCTTCTTTGTAAGTAATGCCATAACTCTGGCTGCCTTTAAGGAAGAAATGGAGAAGCTATATGACTAATATGTTCATTCATTATACCTTACTAGTTCTATACAAAGTACTACTGTCAAGACTTGTTTCTTAAACATGTATTTAAACAGTCTTGAAAACCAATGTCTACTAAAATTAGAGAATAACAGATACAAGATGTTGGTTAATTTCAGAAATCTTTCCCAGGTTTCAGGAAATTACTGCTTTTTAGTTTTGAAACATTAAAGCGGGTGTGAGTCTTTCCATTTCAAAATGAGAAGTGCAGTTTTGCCACAACAGCTAGTAGACGTTCAAAAATAAACCCATGCTGGATTTGTACTAGAAGATTAAAAACTTAAAAAGGTTCTCCAGCATCTCTGAGTAAAATGCTAATTATCATGGAATGTCTACATACAATTCCCATGTCATTTTAATAACACTAGAATATCAGGGTTGGAAGGGACATCAGGAGGTCATCTAGTCCAAACCCCTGCTCAAAGCAGGACCAATCCCCAGAGAGATTTTTGCCCTAGATCCCTGAATGGCCCCCTCAAGGATAGAACCCTGGGTTTAGCAGGCCAGTGCTCAAACCACTGAACTATCCCTCTCTCTGACTAAATGCATTTAAAATAAATCCTGGAAACAAAATTTAAATACACTTTAACCAAAGGCTGAAACACAAATGTCCAAAGATAAAATTACTTAATGCCCTGCTTGAGAGAGAGAAGAGGGCCTGGCTCTTAGAGGATTGGATGCTTAGCACTTTCTTTTAATTAGACTTTTTCAAGGTGTCACAAGTTGTGTACTCAGAAAAATGAGGCATCCAAAATCACTGGTCACTTTTGGGCCCAATATGTAATCTAAAATTAGCTCAAAGTGAAGCTTGAACTTCCTCTATGATTTACTTGATACTACCTGGTTCCACAGATCCGACGCTTTCTGGGCTGGCGGAGGAAACCAGTGTGGAGGCAGAGTAAAATAATGTGGTTGATTCTGGTTTACATAACAAGATTTTAAACCTAAGACAGGGTCAGGATGTGTGACTTGCTGTAACTAGTATATATTGAAATATTGTAACCTTAGCAAAATCACTTTGCACAACTGATCACAGCTGAGTTCGTACAGTAGTTTAAGGAGAATGAGTTGTGTGTTTGAATTCTACCCTTGGATCCATGCTTGCTAGGTTCTTATTAAGTTTGGTGGGATCTACAGATTGTTATCCCAAGGCAGAACTTGACCCTAAGCATATTTGCTCAGTGTTCATTCAACTTTGAATATATGGAGTCCCCCATATGCCTTCCCCTGCCCCTCTGGTGTTTGCTTACATGTTGACTAGACCTATTGTGCACAAACCCTCTGAACAATCACTGGCTCTAATGTTTTTGTGTTGAGATTGCTCACTTCAGTTGTAACTGAGATGGAGAAATCTAAAAGGGATATTTCTTGAAGTGCTTATATTATGACACAAAAATGAACTTGAACAAAACAAATTACCTGGAGAAAATGAATGCTGAATTGTGAAAATTAAAATTGCCATCAAACAGAAGCTTGGGGCTGAGCTATATGCGGAAATTGCACCATTTTATCAAAGGCCAGGTCTGTACTCTGGAAACTGTACCAGCATTGCTTGGTGCCATCGCTTTGCTGGCATAATCCCGTAGCATAGACACAACCTACGCTGACGAAAAGGGTTTTTCCAGTGGCAGAGGAACACCACCTCCCTGAATGATAGTAGCTATGTTGATGGAATCATTCCTCTATCGACCTAACTGTGTCTACGCTGTGGATTAGGTTGGCAATAGCTATGTTGCTCGGAGGGCTGATTTTTCACCCCCGAGTGACAACTAGGTTGGCCTACATTTTAAATGTAGACCAGGCCTAAATCTTTCTAAACTGATTTAGTTAAGTCAGTGCAGCTTGTTATGGGCACTCTTAAATGGTTTGAGTAGCAGATATAAATTTATATTGATTAAGTATCGAACTAAACTAAGGCACCTTTAAGCCAGTTTGAATGTCCACACAAGGAAGATGTGCTGATTTAACTAAACAGATTAAGAAATTGATTTAGCAAAATCAGTGCAATTTCTGTGTTGACTGGGCTGCTGTCTTGTACGACAGATGGGATGCATGCATTTTCCAAGGTAGTACATGGAGACAAAGGATAAGTGTAATCCGAAGTGTGCAGACTAAAGTGATATATGAGCAGCACCCCCATGTTACTTTGTTCAAACTCATTAATATGATAGTTCAGAGTTTTAACTTTTCTGAAAGCCAATCTTAACAAGATTTCACTAGGCTTCCTATGTCTGTCTTTGTGATTGCATCTGCTTCTATTTAAAATGTATGGGTGTTTATTAAACTACATTTTCACCAATTTGTGTGCTTATCCTATAATGTTCTTTGAAATTATAACTTAAGTGTCTCTCTGTTGCTTAAGAAAACAAAGTACATAGCTTGAGCTTTGATATATCTGATGTATACCTGTGACTGAGGTCTGCATTCCGTCAGCCAGAGGGAAGGGGAAATAGCTCCTAGTGCAGGGGTTCTCAGACTTTTGAACTGGTGACCCTTTGAACACAGCAAGCCTCTGAGTGTGACCCCCTTATACATTAAAAACACTTCTTTGTATATTTAACACCATTATAAATGCTGGAGGCAAAATGGGGTTTGGGGTGGAGGCTGACAGCTCGTGACTCCCCCATGTAATAACTTTGTGACCCCTTGAGGGGTCCCGACCTCCAGTTTGAGAACCCCTGTCCTAGTGTCTTAAAATACACAGAAAATACTAAGATCTGACCAGTGATGCCAGTATGGGCCACACAGGTTCCAAATACAAAACTAAATTATTGGAAAGCTTCCCAACATTCCTCTTCTACCATCGAGAGACAGAAATCCCTGATAAACTTCTTCCTTAGCGCTTCTGCAGATTTTTTTTGAAATTTGCAAAACATATACAAGGCAGCGGTTTAGAACATAAATGTTAACTAAAGCCAAATATAAATAAGGTCTTTTTAAGATAATCTTACATAACACAATTAAAAAAAATTTGAGCCCGATTGGGATCTTAATAGAACAAATATGAGGCAGTGTAGGAAATCCTTTACTGCTGCTGCCTATGTGGCACTCCTCTGTGGATAGAGAGAGGATTCTAGTCTCAGAACGGTTAATCTGGAATTCTGTAGAAGCACTACATTAATAACTAAACCAAACCTAGTGATGTTCCTGTGAATTCAGAATGACTCATTAATTTTGTAGTTAACTAGCTAAATATGTTCTATGCGCATAGGAGAGAAGTAGAACCTTCAATTAATGCTTCTATATTAATTATTTCTGAAGGACCAAATTGAATTAATAAATCTGGTTTCTTGTGAAGCGTTTAGCCTGAAGCCTCAAGATATATACTTATGTCTACACTAAAAATGTTACAGTGGCGTAGCTGCAGCGCTGAAGCTACACCGCTGTAGACACTACAGTGATTTAAAGGGACTTTTCCATTGCTGTAATAAATCCACCTTTCATAGCTAGGCTGACAGAAGAATTCTTCCATTGACCTAGCAGTGTCTACACTGGGGCTTAAGTTGGCTTACTTACATCACATAGTGCATGAAATTTTTCACAGCCCTGTGCTATGCCGTTAAGCTGACCTAACTTTGTGGTGTAGTCAAGTCCATAGTATTACTGTTATTATTGCCTTAATGTTTCCATGAAACAGAACTTGGTAGCTTTTTATTGGCCAAGCCTTTGAATCATGTTATTAAGCACAAGACATGTTTCTAAATATGTCCTCAAGTTCATTACAGTGTACTCCTATAAGTGCATGACTAGCTTTAATTTGTTAACTAGATTGTGTTGATTGTTTTATAGCCATTGTTGGTGCACTACCATGCCACGACAAATTTCCATGCTGGTGGTGTCTGTTTGTTTGTTCAATATGTTAAACTAATTCAACATAGCAGGATATTCCAGAAGCCCTGTTTCTTTCATTTCCCATGGGGCAACCAGTTCTATAGAGCAACTTTCTTGTCTGCTGCATTGGGATCAATGTAATAATTATGCCTGTTAAAATGTGCTTGTTAGTAGTAAAAAACTGGTTGAAATAATCCCTTTATTAGCAAGCAACATTGTAAATAACTTGGCCTAGAGCAGTGGTTCTCAAACTAGGGCCGCTGCTTGTTCAGGGAAAGCCCCTGGCGGGCCGGGCCAGTTTGTTTACCTGCGGCATCTGCAGGTTCGGCTGATCGTAGCTCACAGTGGCCACAGTTCACAACTCCAGGCCAATATGTTCCTCCGCCTGCAAAGTTTCCTGCAGCTCCCATTGCCCTGGAGCAGTGAACTGCAGCCACTGGGAGCTGTGATTGGTCGAACCTGCGGGCACGCATCCGAAGTGGGTATTCACCCCCGAAAGCTCATGCTCCAA
The DNA here is from genome assembly GCF_025201925.1 of Gopherus flavomarginatus. Taxonomy (NCBI): domain Eukaryota; kingdom Metazoa; phylum Chordata; order Testudines; family Testudinidae; genus Gopherus; species Gopherus flavomarginatus. Next base: position 15,860,956 of record NC_066623.1, read on the forward strand.
TATGTCTGTAAGGTGCCACAGGACTCTTCGCTCCTTTGACTGTTAATAGGTTTCACTGCTCATAAGTTTACTGTTCGTTAGAAAACTACTTCATAATGAGTGTTATGCTTTTCAGATATTATCCTAGAGCAATAATGACAGAGTAGGTCCTACGTTTTAATGTATTGACTATTAGTGGTTAACAGTGGGAAGAGCTTGGGGGAAAAAGGCAATTTTAAAATTGAATGTTATGACAGTAATCTTGTTCTATACAACTGACAGTTTTATCTAGTAATAGTCTTAATCTTTAAATACATTTTTTTTAAATCACTCAGTGGCTGCTTGTTAGAAATATAGTCATTATTTCTAAATTTGAATTAGTTGTTTCTTCTCATTATAGGTCATGTGTAGCCTTTGGACCCAAGAATCGTTCAATTGGAGCTGCAGCTAAAAGCCAAGTAAGGATTTTGTGTGTTCAAGAACTGCTTATAAGCCAAAGAGAAACTACTAACACAGTAGTTTAAAAAAAAAAAAAAGTTTTTTTCACTTATGGAGAGACTACAAATATCCATGTTGAAGTAGATATTTGCTTCTAAATTAAATCTTTAATAAATGTCTTAAGAAGAATTTGAGCTTTATTAAGCTGTTCAGTTTGTTACTCTAATGTATTATGTCATTGTTCTGGAGTGGGACTTAAGGGTTACGTAAGAGTGTACTATTTGTTGTTGTGCATAATAGAATTTTCCTTTTTTAAGAAACCTGAGAAATTGCATACTAAACAACTTGTTAATGTTGTTTGGATTGCATAATCAAGCACTCAAAGTAAATACCATTTTCTCATGAAACATTAGTTCATCCCTCTTGTGCATATGCATTAGGATAGGTTTTAATTAAAAGCAACTATAAATGTCATTAACTTCTGAGTGACTGACTTTACAACCTAAATAATTGTCTGCTAATAGTTTTTTGTATAGCCAAGTAGAGTAGTTATGTAAATCTTAATCAGGGAGTAAGGCAAGACTTAGCTGACTTATGACCCTTCCTATCTACCAGTCAGATTGTCACCAATTTTTATTTTCGTAAAAGATATTTCATGCAGGATCTTTTGTTAGTCACCTGCAGAAAGTGACTCTTCAAACACGGTCAACTTTTTTCAAGAACAAATATCATTAGATATTAGGAAATAATTTCCAGAATCCCTGAGATGCTTGAACATATACAGCAAGCATACTGTAATTGTGACCCCCCCCCCACATGTTCAGTGTGTTTTCTTTCTTTGCTAGAGCTAAATGTAAACATCTTGTCAAATGCAGAGTTACTCCCCATGTGTGCTTAGTTTGATGTTGCACTAAGCTGTTCACGGCCTAGAGATACACATTGGTGGAGGGATACAGTTCATATGCAGTTTGACCTGTAATAACTGGATTTTTGGAAATTCTGGGAGCAAGTTGCTTTTTAAAGAGACAGTCAATTTAAAATCAAGTTACATATATTAAAAAAAGTAAAGAAAATGTCTGATCCTACACATGCCCTTGAGCACCCAGACCCATTTTTGGCTAAGGCCTGGTCTACAGTAGAAAATTAATCAGTTTAACTGTGATGGTCAGGGGTGTGAAAAATCCATACCTCTGAGCGGTGTAGTTAAGTCAGTCTAAGTCCCTGTGTAGGTAGCATTAGGTCGACAGAAGAATTCTTCTGTTGACCTAGCTACTATCTCTGGGGGAGGTTGATTATTTATGCTAATAGTAGTGAGCATAGGTAGTGAGTGACTCTACACTCAAGTGCTACAGTGGTGCAGCTGCCGCAGTGCAGCTATGCTGCTTGTAGCATTTAAAGTGTAGACAAGCCCTTAGCTTTCCCTTGTGTTTTCCTCTCCCTTGTTGCGAGTGAAAGAATCAGGTAAATGTAATGGAAAACTTAGTATACATAAAAATGACTAAGCATAAAATGCTGTCATACACAATATAAAGAAATTTAAAGCAGATGCTTTCCTTCTAATCCTTGGTTTACATTAATTAGAGGCGTTACTTACGAGAGTATATAGACAGTTTTCACTACTTCAGGTTGACTGTCCTTTTAAGTCCCCATTCGGATTTTAAGTAGGTTCGTGACAACACTTGATGTTTTTTTTAGGTAGGAGGGCTCCAAAGTAGGTAGTAGTATCATGCAGGAATGTCACATGGAGTTGGCTGGCCAGAGCAGGACAAGATGGTGGACCTGGAAGTGACATTTAATGTGCTCAATGTCCTTCCTAGCTTAGTTGGTGGCAAGCTGGGGAAGGTGGTCAAAGTGGGGAGAAAGGTCGGGGAAAGAGGAATCCAGTGAAGAGAGGTATACTGCTAAAGATGGAATTTTACAGCTATTTGCAGAACACCTTTTAAAAGTGAACTGTGTTTGTGGATTTTCATAAATGTTTGCTCAAGGTTTTAAAATAGAATTTAAAAAAATCTAAACAAATTCCCTCAAGAATCTTTTGGGAGATGAAAGGGGAAGAGATAGGATTTTGGGTTTGCGTATTTTAGTAGACACCTTATATTGTTGGAAAATACAGATTTAATTACAAATTTTGATTTGGCAAGAAAAGTATAAACAAACTTGCTATTGGCTTATTTTCTCTTAAAATCAGAAGCTCCCCAACCATCTCAGACTAATGTATCTTTCTCCCGTTAGGTTATTTCAAATGCAAAGAATACTGTACAAGGCTTTAAAAGATTTCATGGCCGTGCATTCTCAGATCCCTTTGTTCAAGCTGAAAAAGATAACCTGGCATATGAACTTGTCCAGCTGCCAACAGGCTCAGCTTGCATCAAGGTGAGTCAGACATACTTGGAAGAAAACCATAGAGGAAACTCAGTGACAATTCATATGTCTGTTTAGCTTTGAACCCTTTTGCACTGAGGCCTCTATCTTTGCAAATGCACTTTCCATTAGAAAAATCATTATTGCTGGATTAATAAATGTAGGGAGATCTGTAACGTAGACTAAAATTCAAGCGAGTAAAATCTTCATATTTTGTGAAGGAGGCTTAGAACTGCTTTGTGAAATAGACTAAGTGATTTCAGAATGCTAGAGAACTTAATTGACTAGAATTGTATGTAGTGTGGGAAGGATCTATGCAAACTTTTTCATATGACTCAGGCCTGAATAGTAATACCCTTTTGAGTCCTGAGCATCTTGATTAGACATTCCCAATTGTAACAAACAGTGGTCGCTGATGTGCACAAGTAAGGATTAAGACTCAGATTCCTTTTCACTTGTGATTTAGCTAATCCAGGATTTGAATTCAGTTATTAGAATGCCATTGTTTATCAAGGTCTGTTTTAAATTAAACCTCTTTGCTGTGTGAAGTCTTTTGCACTCCATAGTGAGTTTGGGAGATGAAGAAAATACCACAGTAGTATTCAGTACTAATGCTTCAGATATAGTGCAAGGCTGGAGGAGAAAAGCAAAATATTTCAGACCAAATTTCAATAAATATATTTGTTTTAGTTGCAAAACCTGTTCAACAATGGGAAGAATTTCCTTAACTTAAAAATAGTCTAGTGGTATCTAATGGAACAGGCTGTTATTAAAGGCCCAGTAAAGAGTCAACTGCATACATTCTTACATTTGGAATCCAGGAAACTTCAGCTTGTATATACACTGCGACCTGATATAACACGAATTTGGATATAACGTGGTAAAGCAGTGCTCGGGGGGGTGGGAAGGGGCTGCGCACTCCAGCGGATCAAAGCAAATTTGATATAACACGGTTTCACCTATAATGCGATAAGATTTTTTTGGCTCCCAAGGACAGCGTTTTATTGGAGTAGAGGTGTATGTCCTTTTCAACTTGCCTTTCAAAGTCTCTTGAATTCTCAAATGTAAATATGAACAAAATGAGAAACTGTCATCTTATCCTGTGGGTGCCTTCCCAACATGGCTTAGGCAGTGAAGTGGGGGCAATTATACAAGTATGCTGCAGGCCCTAGGCTTGGTTTTAAGGACCACTTTAAAAAAATGTTTTTGCAGGCTTAGGTCAACTCCTTAATATCACTTGAGCATGTTGTTTCTTGTTATTTACCATACTTATACAAGCTTTTCGCTAAAGGTTATGTATATGGAAGAAGAACGGAACTTCACCATTGAGCAGGTGACAGGAATGCTCCTCACCAAACTAAAAGAAACGGCTGAGAATGCCCTTAAGAAGCCTGTAGTTGACTGTGTTGTTTCTGTAAGTAGGTGATGGTAAACTTGGTTACATTAACTTGGCTACATAGTGTATCTGCATAAATTGAAGAATTATGGTGGTAATGGAGTTGTATTGCAATTTATAAACAAGGTTCACATAAACCAGTGCCCCTGCTTGTTTTCAGTAAACCTTGTGCCTTTTTTTGCTCAGCTCTCTCCTTGAAAGCTGATGTTTAGCTTATCACGCTAACATGGTAAAACATATCTTATAGGTTTAATCAATAGAATAATATTATTTGTAGCTGATTTTCCTCAGTTTTCACTAAAGGTGAATTCAAGTGGAAAGGCATGAGAAAATTATGTAAGCAATTAAATCCAACCATTCTCTTCCCCATGTAGCTACTCACTTTTCCTTGCTTGCAAGAGTTGAAATAAAAATAAATCTTAAACTTGCAGGAAATACTTAAAAATAAATAAAGGGGGACAGGTTGGCTTAGTACCAACTCTCTGAACAATATTTTTCTGATTTGTTGAGGACCGCCCTTCTAAATATGTATCTCACTGCTGTGCATTTCTTGCAGGTTCCTTGTTTCTATACAGATGCAGAGAGGAGATCTGTGATGGATGCTACACAGATTGCTGGCCTCAACTGCTTGCGACTAATAAATGAAACTACTTCAGGTAATCTTACTCTCTTTAAAATGTATATAGGATTGAAATTATAAAACTTCTTTCCAGGGGCTCTGCATTTTTAAATGAAGCTTCTTAAACATTTTAAAACCTTATTTACTTTACATATACTATAAACTATACAACAATAGTTTAGTTATATATTGTAGACTTTCAGAAAGACCTTCTACAAATATTAAAATGTATTGCTGGCACTCAAAACCTTAAATTAGAGTGAATAAGTGAAGACTTGGCACATCAATTCTGAGAAGTTGCCAACCCCTGCACTAATCTGTCTTTGGTTGCTCTCCAAGGTTTCTAGAATCTAAGTTATTTCTATGGTAATACAGCTCAAGACTTTCTTCTTCAAAGATGCTTAGAAATAGACATCCAAGAAATAAATGCAAGACATAAGAGGAACTAACTGTTTTTGTAGTTAGTCTTCCATGCCATGGCTTTTGTATCTGGTCCATTATTTAACCAGATGCAAACTTTTTATAACTTTGAAAAGTAGCATTAAATCTTGACAGTATAGTCATTCTTTAACAAATACTGTTTAGGAAAGCAACACCAAAAATGGAGTTGAATGACTGCCATTTTGTTTATTATATTGACTTGTCTCTTTTTTTCTAGTTGCTCTTGCATATGGAATCTATAAACAAGACCTGCCTGCCCTAGAAGAGAAGCCAAGAAACGTTGTTTTTGTTGATATGGGACATTCTGCATATCAAGTTTCAGTATGCGCATTCAACAAAGGAAAACTGAAAGTAAACAATCTTATGCATCCATTTTAATTACCTGTATAAACATTCACCATTACATTTATGGACTAGAATAGGCTTGTTTGACTGCCTTAATATGGCACTGTATGCAGGCAATGCAATTTATACTTTCCAAAGGTTCAACTTTGTTCTGTGTTAGAGAACTGGGGAGACCATCTGCTTAAGTTTTCATTGCTACACTTGTTGAAACAAACATGTTTTCTTCAGTCACTTTTTGATATAGCGTGAGAATAAGAAATAAATTCAACTAACTTCTCTATAATAATAGTACAACTTAGGAGATGGGATATCTTTTTAAAAAAGGTGCTCTAATTCAACCACAAATTCATGTCTTAAAGCAGGAATTACTGAATTAATTTATTGTTATGAAGTGTGACTAAATGACCATAATGCTTCCTGTTGACCTTGAAACCTATGATGTGAGCAATGTAGGAAATATGATAGGTGTGACGTGTCAACAGTTAATTAAATTTCTTAGAACTTTCTCAACTTGAGCAGGTGAGTAGATTGGGTCTTACTTTGAAGCACAATTACCTTAACACTTGTTTCTATTGGGTATTAACATTTCTTTTTTCTGAGATAAAAATCTTCTGTAATGTTAGCATTATAGCCAAAAACGTATTATGAAATCTAATAATCCTATATTGCTGCTTCAGTTGAAGGAACAAGTAAATGTGTTATGAGTGCTCAGATAGTTAGGAGAGTAGTGCCTCAAGAGAACTGAAAAATAGGCTAAAGTCTTACAGAATGCTAGTTTAAATGTTCTGAACCAGAAGGCTACAATGTGCTCTGATGGGTCCAAGAACAAATTAATTGTATGGAAACTTTATATGAAGTTAACACACTGACACAATAGGAATGGTACATATTAACAGCACTTCACCCCTCTCCTTCAATATGTACTGGTGTGCAGAATGGGATAACAGCACTTGTAAGTGGTATGGAATTGTGAATTCAGCATATTCTGAAAAAGGGATTGAGAAATCAGTGAGATGGAGGTAAAATGATGCAATGGGAAAAGATCAATCTTAGAATGTGGTTCTAAGAGCAGAATGAGTTTAGATGTGGGAGTGAAGGAACTAATCTCAGAAGCCATTTCCTAGTAACGATAGACGAGGCCTTTTGAGATTGGGCTGATATGTGCATGTGCAAGTGGTACATGCATTTCAAAACTGTCTGGAATTCAGACAAATTGGAGAGGCAGTAGAGAAGGGAGTTATCTTAAAGATGTGAATTAACAGATGCATGAATGAGCACTTATCTGCAGGAGTTAAACATGAAGAAAACAAATTAGTTTATTTTTAGCCAGGTGTGGACATACAGGGAGTACCCTTTTGGGCATTATACATTAAACTGGGATATGACTCCAACCTTTCTAACACTACTGCTACAGTTTGAAACTTTCTTGGTAACACTTGAAGAGGACAAAATCATGCCACTCTGTGCACCTATGTTCCTTGTGTTGGTATCCTTAACTGAAAAGTCTTCCTGTAGCAGTGAGAGTCCTGGCTACCCTAGTGCTAGCACGAGACCAGGTGTCTAGAAATAGTTGGGTGCCAGGGGGTATGCAGAACAAAGGTTATGACAATTTAAGGCAGGTGAACCACATAATTGCTACTGTAATCTCCAGTATCACCATGTTAATGCGTATGACATGTAGTTACCTTTTAATTTTTGGGGATATTGATTGATTGTGTGTGTGTGCGCGTGCCAGAGCTCACGACTGTATCTGTATAAAGGCTTGGAACTCCTGCAGGCCCTAGCAATTTGAAGTGAACTAAGCTATGGGTGCTCTACTCCTGTGCCTCAGATTGGAGATTTTAGGTAGCAGTGTCTATTCAGCCTGCACATGTGCTCTCCGTCTCAAGCTCTGATAGAACTGAGGTCGTTCTCTGATAGAATTGTCCCCTATCAATGAGGCCCTGCTCAATCCGATGAAAACTATATGGCAGGCACTAGTTACGAAATACCCCTTACGTGCAAATGGGAGGACAAAAAAATAGTTGTGCCCTCTAAAGACATGGACATTTCATTTTCTCACCCCTCAAATTCCCTGTCTATCAACACTGTTAACAAATGTGGCAGATAGCACCTTGCTAAAATGACACTATATGACAAGGACTGGAAAAGACTGGATTTATTTGGCTAAAAATCATATTAATCAACAACAGATCTAAGAGATCTCCTGTCTCTAAACAAAGACTTTTTAGAGGGATATCAGACTGTATTATCTACTGCTATTGCACACAGGACCTTTATTCTCCTTCTGGAGCGCAAACTCACTCTGCAAGATCTGTCTCCACTTCCACAGCCTTTCTCAATAATGTTCCTATCACAGAAATATGAAGAGCAGTGACTTGGGCATCTGCTCATACATTTGCTGAACACTTTGCAGTCACCCGTAACTAAGCATTTGCTGCTGTATTTGGCTCGGCTGTACTGTCTTCAATATTGGACTCTGCTCCGAAGCCCCACCATTCCATTGGGGTACTGCTGTAGTCACCTAGAGTGACGCACACATAGGGACACTACTTTAAAAAGAAGAGGTTATTCACCTTGTGCAGTAACTGGTTCTTCAAGATGTATCCCCCTATGGGTGCTCCACTATTTGCGTTCTTCCCCTCTGTTTTGGAGCTCTTATCAATGAGCTGTGCGATAGAGAAGGAACTGAGGGTGGTCTGTCTGCACAGCACTATATAGCAGTGAGGCAGAGCATGAGATGGGGAGAGCACACATGCAGACTGAACGGACACTGCTACCTAAAATCTCCAATCTGAGTTGCAGAGACATGAATACACTTAGAGTGGAGCCCCATAGAGAAACACATCTTGAAAGAACCACAGTTACTGCACAATGTGAGTAATGTCGTCTTCAGTTCAGCTGCTGAAAAATAGTCTGGGACAGACAAAACATTACACAGTTTTCTTGCTCTGTTCCATTTTGGTGTATTGTGTAATCCATGTCACCTGTAACTGGTGTAGACAGATAAGGTGTATGGTATACTATCCTTGACAAGCTATGGACTTGGTGACTAGAAGCATCATCTAATCTTAAAACTATCTCTACAATGCTAGCCCAGGGAAAAGACCGGCTCTGTCAAGATTGCACCCTTGCTGCCCCTACACAAGGCACTTTTACAGTGGCACAAGTAGGAGTATCAGAGTGAAGTAACTACTTCTGCCAGCAGTCCTGGTGAAGTGAAATGTGCCAGCGTGGCATGGGACTGACACTTTATTGCTGGCAGGGAATGAACCAAGTGGAGGCATTGAGGAGGCAAATAAAACGTTAATAATTGGTTCCTTTTTTTCTACTAGTAGCAGAAAGCGGTTACCACGCTGCTACAGCACAAAGCATTTACCTACCCATGGTGGCAGTAGGGGACTAAAGCTGAGCATTATATCAGATTCTCTTTGCCATAGCAGAAGATCTGTATTGGAGCAGCCAGGTGGTGTTCTCTTAGACAGGATTATGATGTCAATCATAGAATAGCTTATTTCAGTACTTTGAGTGTTCAGACAAAGAAATTGCTTAACATGTATTGATTGCTATCAAGTTTTAGTGAGTAATCAGTAAATAGAACCATTTTCTTACTGAAATATTTTACTCCTTATCTCGTTTTTAGGTTCTTGCTACAGCATTTGACACCACACTTGGTGGCAGGAAGTTTGATGAAATGTTAGTTAACTATTTTTGTGAAGAATTTGGGAAAAAATATAAATTAGACATCAAATCAAAGATTCGTCCATTGCTGAGACTGTTTCAGGAGTGTGAGAAACTGAAGAAGCTGATGAGTGCTAATGCCTCTGATCTCCCAATGAACATAGAATGCTTCATGAATGATATTGATGTTTCTGGAACTATGAACAGGTATCTTCAGATTACTTAGCATAAAGACTGAATTGATTTAAAAACTGCAAAAATAGCTAAATACAAATGTTTTGATCATCTCTGGTATATTTACATCACTGGTTCTAACTTGAGTTATTATCGAAGTACCGAACAATGACTCTGTAGTAGCCTGCGTGAATTAAAGCAGGCAGTCTGAGTTACTAGTGTCCAAATCAAAAACTAGTTGTCAGTCTGACCATAGGTCAAAGTGTGAATGGGAATTAGGATTGAACCATCATCTTGCCCTTACAGGTGCCATGTTCACCTGTGTTCTAGTATTAGAACTAGTACAGATGATACCTCCAGAGTAACATTCACAAAAATTTCTGGGGCAATATGGGAGAAATATACATTGACTCTTCGTATGTTGTACATGTGATCACTAGGGGATTTGACAATTTGAATTACTAAACTGTTAACATGGCATTTTCTAGATCACTGAAACTATTAAAAGAAGGATTTCAGGTTGGTATTTAACAGGTAATAGGAAACTGAGGCTCTCACTTAAGGAACAACAAACTGGTACATAGCAGCATAGCTTATAAATAGCAGTAGTTTAGACAATGAGCAGGAGAAGGGAAATGACTAGTATACACTCTTTCATAGAGATTGTCACTACTATTGAGTTAGTAAGTTTCACCATCTCTTGCCCTACCTTCTGTAACAGAAGTTAAGAACAGCTTGTAAACACTTAAGGTAGAACCTATGTTTGAACCTTATCAGCAGTAGTAGGCACTTATCTTCAGACTTCATGCTCCTTGGTGGCCTGTCAGAACCCAAATCTAGGGACCTTTAAGTACAAGGGAAGAGGGACATCCTCAGTTTAGCATTTGATAGGGTTTTTGTTGATTTTTGTAATTAATGCATGTAATCACTATAAAAAATTGATATAATGTAAGTTCTTCAGGGCAGAGACAGTATTTGTGAAGTACTGTACCTAGCATAGTGGGATTGCAATCCTGATTAGCAGCCTCTGGGCACTATCCTAATATAAAAGGTGGCTGGAGTTGGAGGGATCATGGCAGAATAAGTATCATTTGTACATGGGATTCTCTCCAAAAGTATATACCAAAGTATCTTGCTCTTGATGGGTTTTCTTTTTGGCATGGGTGTAAGGATGTTGTAAATCTCACACACTTGTATTGTGGAATATTCAGCTTTGTTTTCTTATATAAAATATCGCTTAAGTGAAACACAGAACTTTATAAAATATTGTAGGATTCTGGATGGAGAAATAGGAAATGTACACTTTGCAAACTTAAAATTATGTCTTTCAGTTTCAGCTGCATACAGTTGTATTTTGCAATTTAAATTTTTGTTCATGGGAGTCTAACTTGACATATGGCTTTTTCCAACAGGGGCAAATTTTTAGAGATGTGTGATGGTCTCTTAGCCAGAGTAGAACCACCTCTTCGCAGTGTTCTGGAACAAGCTAGTAAGTGTACATGCATTCTCTTGATTACAATGCTTAATGGTTTACGTACAGGAGAAAAATATATCTCTGGTTTTAGCTTTCTTTAGACATTTGTCAAATCTTACATTAAATTTTGCACGCTTAGCTTTATGTAGCAGTTCAATTGCAAGTTGAATAAAAATTTCCTTTAAAAAAAACTGTGTAAAATAAGATATTTTGATGTTGGTGACAGTACAAAACTTTTAATGGTGGCTAGAATAACTTTAAATAAAATTTCTAGAGATTTTATTGTATCAAGTGCAATATCTTGTTCCTTGTTAAGAGGAATTAATTGTTGCTAATTTAGTGTAGGAATTTTTGTAACATAAAGTTGCTAATGTATGTCTACTTTGTTTAGAGTTAAAGAAGGAGGATATTTATGCAGTAGAAATAGTTGGTGGTACTACAAGAATCCCTGCAGTAAAGGAGAGGATCAGTAAATTTTTCGGTAAAGAAATCAGTACAACTTTGAATGCAGATGAGGCTGTTGCACGAGGCTGTGCATTGCAGGTAAACAATTGCCTGTATGCTAGGGGTCTCATGATTCTTTGTTGTTGAAGTCAATAAGCATTTAAGCTTAAGGGCGTGTCTTGCTAAGTTACAGGCATTGTGAAGCTTATTTCACCTTTTGAAGTGCATATGTGTTGTAGAAGTGATTTGATTGAACATTAAGAAGTGGGCAGTGGACAGGTAAGATAGTCTCACTGCACAGACTGTTGGTTGATCAACTGAGAGATGTCTGGTTGGGGCAGACAGCACAACCAACAACTTGGCATGGTCCTCTAGAGTTGGGTATATATTCCAGTTATGACTGGAAACAATAGATGCTATATAGACATGTAAAATATTCCATTATTTTTTCCACTGCAAGACTTTTACTAGTATCTTGTCAGATAGCTAAATTCTTCTGTAGAACTAACACTGAGAACAGGTTGACTTTAAAAGTAATCATGAAATTAGGCAGAGCAAGATTACATTGCATTGTTGCTTAGTTCAATATATTGCATATATTTTTATAGAATTGAAACATAGTTCAAGTAAAGATTAAGATGACATGACTTGACTTAGTCTTGCAAATGAAAACTACATTGGTGTGACGCTTGCTATAGCCAACCCTGGAGCAATGCTAAAGTCATGGCTAGAGTGACAAGTTTAAAAGTCCAATAACTTGTGTATTACCTGAGCTAGAAGCAAATACTATGTATTAGACTCCTAGACTTTAAGGTCAGAAGGGACTATTATGATCATCTAGTCTGACCACCTGCACAATGCAGGCCACAGAATCTCACCCACCCCCTCCTGTAACAAACCCCTAACTTATGTCTGAGTTATTGAAGTCCTCAAATCGTAGTTTAAAAACCTCAGGTGGTCACTAATCATGTCATTTTTGACAACTGCCTTTTCAGCCATTAGTATAGTGTAAAACATCTGTTTCTAGTTCTAGCTATTCTCAAGAAAGGGCCTTTGCTTTAATTGTTGTATGGCACTTGAATACCATGGTGATATGCCCCTTACAAATCCCTGTTTAAGTTTTTGACTCCTGCATCATCTGTTAGCACTAAACATTTTATTGGAGTCATTAAAATATTCAGAACCAGAAAACTTGCCACCAGATGGTCTTGAATGAACAACTGGAGGAGAAATTTGATTCACTTAGGATGAATACAAACATGACTGTCCCTGAAGTTGTCTGATAACTGTGCACTAAACTATACCAAAAGCACATGACTCCATCAGAACAGAAATAAGATATTTTAAAATTTTAGATGTCTTTAACTTGGAGTTAACATTTTTGTAATGGTAATTAAACAAACTAAAGGTCTGGCATTACTGCCTACCTATATTTTCATTCTGCACAATTGGACTTACCGTTCTGCTGTTTCTTACAGTGTGCTATTTTGTCCCCGGCTTTCAAAGTGAGAGAATTTTCTATCACAGATTTGGTACCATACTCTATTTCTTTAAGATGGAATTCACCAGCAGAGGAAGGGTTAAGGTAAGAATTTAACACTACTAAAACTTTAGCATGCCTATAAAAGGCTCAAAACAGAAGCTGCTGAAACTTAAACCAGATGGACTCACTTATTGTGTAAGTTTTTAAAGCCTAAATGCCAAAACTTCAATTGCCGCTTTTGTGGTGGTAACAGTAAAAAGCAATCATTTTAGCTTTTGTCTAGTTAAATACTTTAGCTTTTTAAATACACCCATGCTTTAATTTGTATCATTGCTAATGAGCCTATGGTAAAATGGTGGTCAATGTAAAGCCATATGTTGTCCAGTAAACTTAAATTGTCACCTCTGTATCCACCTCTGTCAGGCATTTTAGTGCTTCTGCTAGGTCTTGCTGAATATTTCCTACTAGATATTATAACAGCTACCTACTTTTTTACATCTTTCCCTTCCACAGTAACTGTGAAGTTTTCCCCAAGAATCATGCTGCTCCATTCTCCAAGGTCCTCTCATTCTTCAGAAGGGAGCCTTTCACTCTTGAGGCCTACTATACTTCTCCCAAGGAGTTGCCTTACCCAGACCCTTCTATAGGTATTTAACAAAGGGGAAGAAGAAATGAGAACTAATTCCATATAGTTAGAAAAGAACACTGGGGATATGGGGGTGGAGTGCTGTCAACTTTCTAGTCTTGTAGGTGGGACTTGCCTATCCCACTTCAACAATTATGGTACTGACGGTGTGTTAACGCATTAGTATCTTTTGGATACATTTTTAGTATGACTCAGATTGGGTTTTAAATCCATGTGAGTGGAGAAGAAAACCGTAAACTCCTGAAACCACATTAATTGGTGGAGGAGAAACATATGCCAAATGGAAAAAATTTCATATTTGGGAAAAGCTAAAGGTTTCCTAAAAGTACTCACAGCCATTTTTCCAAATGCTACATTTCCAAACTTTAAGTGTATCTAGGAAATAAAGGACAAACTGCAAAGCAGAGTACTGTTACTATGACAAATAGAATAAAATAAATCATTTGGTTCAGTTATTTTTGACAAATGACTTCCACAACTGCATTTAATTGCAGTCTATTATCAGCAATAGTCAGGATCTGCTAAATGTTCACACTTGATTATTTATCGTAAGTAAATATATCCTTTTTTTCTCTCCTGGAATGTTTAGCTCAATTTTTGGTTCAAAAGGTCACGCCACAAATAGATGGATCGAGTTCAAAGGTGAAAGTCAAAGTCAGAGTAAACATCCATGGTATTTTCAGTGTTTCCAGTGCATCTTTAGTAGAGGTTCACAAATCTGATGAGAATGAAGAGCCCATGGAAACAGACCAGCATGCGAAAGAGGAAGAGGTAATGCATTTTATTGGTATGGAGGTCATCTAGGAAAGAATTTGGGACTGAACAGATTGCTCATAATTTGGTCTCAGTTTCAGAAAAAAGCCATGACTAGCACATTAACCCTCTAAACCAGATCAAGTAATAATTGTAACCTTTCCACCCACACTGCAGCTTAGTCATCAGATGGATTTGAACACAGTGTATGAATGTGGCTTAATTAATCTAGATTGATGCAAGTATTCAAATGTAATGCATTAGCCCTGACTTTTCCTGACACTAAGGCCAAATTATAGGCAAGTCACAAGTAGATAGTTCTTTCCCAATTTGTGTACGTAACAGAAATCATCACATATTTGTCAGTCTCTGCCCAGGGAAAGCCCATGACTAAAGGTCTGGGTTGATGACACAGCTGTAGATTTAAGAATGTTGCTAAAAATATAGGGAAGATAATACAGGGCTGTACCTTTATTTCATACTTAATAGTTCTGTATTTTGGGAATACCAGCCTTGCACAACAATACTATTTCAGATGAGTCAGTGAACAAACAAAAAAGACAAAACTAATGTCTTTAGTTTAAGGAACAGTATTTGTCTGTAAGCTACCAAAACTTGTTTTGTAAATGTAAACTTACAAGGTTTTTTTATTTCCAAAGGTTTTTTTGTTTTGATTTAAAGGTTCTCATGCAGCATTTGTGTCTCAAACACTTGTGTCTGAGAATAACTGAAAATGAATGAATGGCAAAAAAGTAAAACATGTATTTGGTAAACGCCAACAGTGTGCTTAGAGACAAAGTGGGTGAGGTAATCTTTTGTTAGGCCATCTTCTGTTATGAAAATATCCTTGATGTATCAGGTATATCACTGGATTCTTGATGCATTTGCCCAGAAATTCAAGGTGGCCCGTGAAGAGGTTGGCATATAGGGGAGATTGGTCCAATAAAAGGTATTCCCTCATGCACCTTTTCTCTCAATATCCTTGGACTGACATGGCCACAACAACACTGCATACAGCAGTGTGCTTGGCACTTGTACATAAGAGTGAGTGAACTTGTCTAGAGGTACTTACAGTCTAAATGGACAGACAGCGAAACTATGTATTGGGAGTACCATAGGGTGGTTCTGACTTCCAAGGCAACACATGTAATACCCGCCAAATCAGCAGACCACACTGCTGTTGATACTGATCCCTTGGCACTGACTCTAGCACCTGGTACCTTGGGGTCAAAGCTTGGGCACTGAGTGTCACTCACAGTAGCCCCAGTACTTTCCACCTCAGTGCTGACTGCCTTCCATTTCTGCACTGAAACTTCATATAGTGTCTAGTTACTTATTGGTGAACCTGGTACCACAGTCACTTTTACTCAAGAAACAGGTGCCTGCCAAACTACCAGTGTTGGAGGCACTGATACACCAGGCTTGTGGCAGAAAAGAGGAAGCCTTCCACTCCCTAAAAGATTCAAGGATGACTGTGCTCTTTGGGATTCTTATTTCCTGACCTCAAGGAAGAAGCTGACATGAGAAATCATCTTTTTAGACGGTGCTCTTCTGTCCAGTGTTAGTCAACTACAGAGATCCTTATAGCTGGTTAGGAAGAAACTAATTCCCTTAGTGACTAGCCTCTGCCACTTCCTCCTCCCACCCTACAATCTGGGGCTTCCATTAGGTAGCAGGTTTGATGCAAATGTCAAGAGGACCAACAGAAATTTTTTGTTCTCACTCCCTGCATAAAACCTGTAAAAGTTTTAAGGCCTCATGCAGTTATGTCACACAGCATGCCAGACTTCACCTGTGCTCCATGAAAAGATGACTGAAATCAGTACATCCTACCCAGAGACACTAGATGAACAGGGTCGTGGTACCACCAGAAGTCCTCTCCAAATTAAATCGTGGAAAGACGCTCTTCAAGTATGCAACGGAAAATCCTCCTCTACGCTTTCCTACCAAGGCTTTGATGGATGCATCCACTCATTTAAATGGTCTTCAGATTCAAGGCCTCTGGTCCCCCCAGGAAGCTCTTCTCCACATAAACATCCTAGAGCTCACAGCCATTCCTGCCACTTTTTCATGGTACAAGTGGGGACAGACAAAATCGCAGAAATGCACATCAGCAGGCAAGGGGGAGGAAGATCATCCGTACTCTTGTCAGGAAACCATACATCTGTGGAATCAGTGTATTCTGAACCCAGTCACAGCAGTGGCTCTGCACCTTCCTGGCCTTCAGAACACCTTGGCAAACCAGCTTAGTAGGCATTTCTATGACCATGAGTTATCTATAAGACTCAGTCATATAGAGCATCTTTTGCGAATGGGGATTTCCAAAAGTAAATCCACTTAGAACAGATAGGAACAAGTGTCAGATATTTTATTCCGGTGGGTGTGCAAGCTCAGGATTCCTAACAGATGCCTTCCTTGTCCCTTGAACACGGGGGTTGATGTATGCTTTTCGACTGATCCACATGATCCTGAGGGTCTTGAGAAAACAGGATGCAGGGCACAGGACTGAAAGACCCTGAATGAGTTAGGCAGTTCTGGTATTATGATCTGATGAATCTTTCAGCGCAGCTCCTCAGAAACCTTCACTGCTTTGACTGAGTCTCCCAGAACAACTGCCGGGTCCTGCACTTGAACCTAGCACCACTGTACCTGACAGCCTCGGTACATCCACTGAAAGGGGCTGTTCACAATGGTGTGCTCCAAAGCAAGAAATCCGTAACCAGGCTGACTTACAAAGCTAAATGAAAGAGATTTTCTATTTCAAAATAAGGGAGAAAGGGGTGCTGAAATCCAAATCTCAGTGCTACTGGACTGTTTCAGGGCTAGCAAACAACCTGGATTTTCTGTCCCTTCCATAAGGGTCCTTTTAGCAACAATATCTGTACAATGCCCCCTGATCCAGGGCCACACTGGATTTTCCCCATCCTACAGCAGCAAGATTCCTGAAGGGCCTCCTGCTTGTTTACCTCCTAGTTTGGGAATCATTCCTTCTTTGGACTTTAATATAGTTTTAGCAGAATTGATTAATGCCTTCTTCGAGCCCTTAGCAACCTGTTCCCTATACCACCTCTCAATGGAGGCTGTCTTTTTGGTAGCCATTGTATAAGCTAGGAGGGAAGGGGAGACCTGAATTCTCAATATACAGTATTTCATAAGGACAGGATTACTCTTAGACCTTAACCCTAGTTTTTGCTAAAGATTGTCTTAGAGTTCCATATAAACCATTTCTAGTTTTTCATTCCTAAACCTCACTGAACCCCCAGAAAAATGTAGGCTCCACATGCTTAATGTACTAAGAGCACTGAAAAATCATCCAGGAACATACTGACTATTTGTAGTTTTTGCTATATTCTCTGTCCTCGTAGAGGTTATCCTAATTCACGGCTCCTCAAACTTCATTGCACCATGACCCCCTTTGGACAATAAAAATTACTATGCAACCCCAGGAGGGGGGACTGAAGTCTAAGCCAGCCTGGGCCCCTGGTGGTGGGGGTGGGGGGTAAGCCAAAGGGCTTCAGTCTCAGGTAGGAGGCCTCCCAGCAAGTCTAAGCCAGCCGTGGTGACCCCATTAAGATGGGGTCCCGACCCACAGTTTGAGAACAGTTCTCCTAGAGGGTCTCTGAGTAAAAGGAGATATCAGTTTGCCAAGATAGATCTACTTAGCCATATTGTAGCTCATTCCACTAGAGCTCAGGCAGCCTATGGCTGAGGAGCATTCCTATAGCAAATTTGTAGAGCAGCTATATGCATCCTAAGCCACACCTATAATGCTATTCCTTAGTAGAGGCTTCCAGGCTGAATGCAGCACAGCCCTATTAAAACTGGTGGTAGTAATTATTTAAGTAGAATTTCTGTTTCCCACCTCCAATTAGACAACTGCTTAGTTGTCACCAAGAGTTGAATCTCTGTGGACAGTCGCTTGAAGAAAACAGTTATTTACCTACAGTAAGTGTAGTTCTTAAGAGATGTGTTATCACAGATTCCACAACCTTCCCTCCTGCCCCTTCACAACAGAATCCTATTCCTAGAGGAGTCAGTATTGGTGAAGGAACTAAGAGACAGTTGGGCCCCTGCCCTGTAAGCCCTTGAGTGGGGGGATTCCAGGGCAGACCTGGCTTTGAGGTCGCTCTTGGCGAAAATAATCCAGTCTCATGTGCATGTGTGCAGAGCGTGGCATTTGTGTGGACAGCACATCTTGAAGAATTGCAGTTACTGTAGGGTAAGTAACCATTGTTTTTAAAAACAAGTACAAAACAATTATGCTAATATGTATTAGGAATCTCAGTATGGCAAATATGCATCAATAAAGGTTAGATGCAAAGGCTTAATTAACCCTGTTACATAGTTTCTAGCTTCACTTTAATTAAGTTTAGATTTTCACTGCAGGACCTGAAGAGTACTAACTCTACAATCACAGTGACCAGTCCATAAGTTTAAATTGGTTATACACTGGGTCATATAAAACCAAGTATTGGAGACTTAGCTCTACACTGAAGTGTTTTCTTCTAATTTCAGAAGATGCAGGTAGACCAGGAAGAGCAACAAAAGAATGAAGAGCAGCAGCAAGCACAAGCTGACAGTAAGGCAGAGTCTGAAGAAATGGAGGTACTAAGTGTATTTGATGTCTTATTGTCTGCTTAGCTCATCTGGTTAGAGCATTTTGCCTTCTGGAATGTTTGCTCTGTAATGTATAATCAGAACCCATTCTCCACCCCTTGCCACAGAACTAGGTTCTGGAAACTAAGCTTTCACTTAAAAGTATTTCTAGTTCTCCTGGCTGCGACTAGTTCCTTAAAAATATGAACAGAGCATAAATTGATGCAGTGCTGTCTCCCTGAGACTGCAGATAACTTGAAACAGTGTCTCTGGGATGTGTTAACTGCCACATTCATCTGAAAGGATTGTTCACACCAAACACTAAACTGACTACTTAAATGTCAGTGTTAACTCTGAATGGTGATCATTTAAGCAAAAATGTGCTTAGCCCAGTCTCAAGCTACACTCCTAGTACCAAATGCTCCCACTGTCTGCTACTCAGCTGCCAAAACCACAAATTTCCCCTAACAATTTGTACCAAGTAGTTTTGCCTTTGATACAGAAATGTGACATGTTTAAAACAGAATTTGGAGCAGCATAAAACTAAATTCAATTTTAAAATAAATAGTACACGGCTATTGTGTTGATTGCATTCAGTTCAATACAGTATTTAAACAAGTCTTCATTTTTAATATAAGTGAAGCTGTTCCAGAATTTCCTTACTCTCAAACTAGAAAGCTGCAAAATTTATAGACTTTGTCACAGAATTTCAAAGCAGCTGAGAATTCCATTCAGAAGAAATGAAGCAGCACTGACTGGTAGCTTGCTCTAGTAACTTAAAATGTTAATAAACATAGTAATAGAAAAATTAAGACAAATGTGACTTGAATTGGGTGTACCTTCGGTGCGGAGGTGGGCAAACTTTTTGGCCTGAGGGCCACGTGGGTATGGAAATTATAAGGAGGCCATGAATACTCACGAAATTGGGGGTTGGGTGCCAGCCCTGGGGTGGGACCAGAAATGAGGGGGCTCCAGGCTAGAGCAGGGGGTTGTGCAGGTGGGGGAGGGGGGAGCTCCAGCTGGTGGTGCGGGCCCTGGGGTTTAGGAGAGTGGGACCAAGGGGTTCGGAGGGCAAGAGTGGGATCAGGGCTGGGGCAGAGGTGGATGGGGCGCTGGAGGGGGTCAGGGGTACAGGTTCTGGGCAGCACTTACCTCAAGCAGCTCTTGGAAGTAGCGGCATGTCCCTCCTACATGGAGGCGCAGCCACGTGGCTCTGCACGCTGCCCTGTCTGCAGGCGCTGCTCCAGCAGATCCCATTGGCCATGGTTGGCGGTCAGTAGTAGCTGCGGGGGCAGCGCCTGGAGCAGCATGCAGAGCCTCCTGGATGCCCCTACGCATAGGAGACAGGGGGAGGGGGGATGTGCCACCACTTCTGGGAGCTGTGCAGAGCCACAGCACGTGCTGAATGGAACAAGCTCCTGATCCTGCTCTCCGGCAGGAGCTCAAGGGCTGGATTAAAACATCTGAAGGGCCAGATGTGTCCCCTTGGACCATAGTTTGCCCTCCCCTGCTTCAGTGACTATTGCGCTCTAAATATTATTATTTTTTTTTAATGCAGACATCTCAGGCTGGATCAAAAGACAAGAAAATGGATCAACCTCCTCAAGCCAAGAAGGCTAAAGTAAAGACTAGTACAGTGGACCTTCCCATTGAGAATCATTTGCTGTGGCAGATAGGGAAGGATATGCTGAACTTATTCATTGAGAATGAGGTAAAATAACTGAATGGTACTTTTACCTCTGTCTAGGCTATAGTCTTACACAGGTGGTCTGCACAGAGACGGCTGGTCACGAGGTGCTGACTCTCCGCATTTCCTACTGGAGAAAGGCAGAGGAGAGGATGAGATGTTATGAAGAGCAAAAGCAAATAGTATGGCTAACTTTCTCCAAGAAGGGCAAAACTAACTGCACTAAAGACAGCTAAAAATACACGCCTTTTCCTGATGAGCATCTGCTGTAACTTGCCACAGGGGTATTCTACAATTGCAAATTGGGAATATGGTTACATTTTGGAAAAAGTGCTTTGTGAACTGATGCTAAGTTTCTGAACCCATAATCTAGGTATTTATTACTGCACTCATCATGTTCATTTCTGAGCACCTATCTAATGTCTTGCAAGTTAGTGTTTTCAGTGGAAAAATGTTACAGGTATAAAAAAGGCATTTAATGTTGGCAGGAGCGGGACAATTTAATTATATAATACAAACTCCAAAAGGGAAGCTTGCAGTGCATTTTTTGCCACCAGAAACAGTAAAGTAAGTTAATCAAAGGCTAATATCTCAATTCTTGTGTCGTGTGGCATTTGGGGAGCTGTTAATAGGTCAGTTAATGAAGGCTGGTCGCTTCAAATCACAAGACTTCCAAGGACATCTGAGACCTTCTTAAATGGTAAAAACACCACAGTATGAGGTAACCAGTAGCTCCTTTTTCTTTACAACTGTGTAAAGAATTCAGTGTGATTAAAAAATCCTGTGCACACTGTTTACAGCAGCTGAATTTTTCTGATTTGTATTGACTGTTCTTTATCAGTAGTACTGGATTGCTTTATAGATTTATTGGTTATTCTGGAGGAGGTGACGAGCTTCAGTCAAAGTCAATCCATCTGGTTCCCTGAATGTCTGCTACTAAATCATTGGTATCTCTTCAGATGGCCACAGCTAGAGCACTTGTCCTCCAACTGCCTGGGCAATTCAGATTGTATTGGCCTTGGAATTCTTTGCTATGTTAGTCTTAAAACTTGAAAACTAGAGTACCAAGTTTTGAGTTGGATCAGTATGTTGCCTAAATTGAATTCTGTGTTAAAAGTAATTGGTTATTCAGCTCTCTGAGACTGTACATATTTTTTTTAAGCCAGGGATTGTCAGTACAGCAACCAACACAATGAGTTCTCAATCTTGACTGGGGCCTCTGCATTCCATTGTAATACACATAATACAGCCTAGCCTGTCTGTGTCATTGTCATCTTAAGCGAGATCTCCAATACGGAATTTGTTCACCATCACCTTCCATCTTTCACAGTTGCAGCAAAGTTGTAAAACTGTATCCCATTGAAATACAAGTCCATATGGCAATGTTTCTGATGTAGCTGTCTCTTTATCCTCTTCCTGATTTGCCTGTGATCGTGCTTGATAGTTTGAGTGCTTGAAGTGAGTTGTTCTATGAGCGACAAGAAATATGTTCGCTTGCTGCTGAAATCTAAGGCATCGTCTAAGGCATTGGACACTGGATTGGCAGGCACCCATGTGCTGCTGTGCTAGTTTTTTCACTGGCTCAGGAAGTGTTGACCTTGCAAAGAGTTGGAGGGGGGGGGGGAGAATTTCTGGAGTCTGCTGGGAGGGGTTAGTCCCAGCCACCTGAAACATTTCCTTTTTTCCTTTAAGGATACAAATCCTACTTACACTTGGTACTCATCCTCCCTCAGCAGAGGAAACAGAACAGGATGATAGCACTCTGATCGCCAAAAAGTACTTCCTTTCCAGACCATAGGAGAATCTCCCTTGGAGATATCAAAGCAGAATGAAAGTGCCTAAGTAATGCAAAGAAGTCTTATTAGCTTCAGAACTGAATTTGGTTCCTAAAGTCTGGGTTACCTTTCCATAGGCATCTCTAACTAAAAATACAGCAATCCTTATGGAAAGCAAGTTTCTTCTCAAGGAACCAACAAGCAGGAGAATAAAATCATTCATCAATTAAAATTTAAGCTTAGATGGCACAGATACCCTAAAGTCTGACATCAGTCTGCTTCTCAATGGCTGTTGTAGTGTGGGCAGATGAGCTTAAAAATGCATTTCCCCACAAAAATACTCAATTGAAATTCTCTATCCTGATGGCTTCATTCATCTCTGATGCATCCATGCATTTGCTTATACTTGCTCCTCAGTATGTTGTCTCTAATGCTATTATAAAAATTTTAATTGCGCTCTTATTATTGAGTAAGATTGAACTAATTTCTTTTCTGCAGGGTAAAATGATCATGCAGGATAAACTGGAGAAAGAGCGGAATGATGCCAAGAATGCAGTGGAGGAATATGTTTATGATATGAGAGACAAGCTCTGTGGCTTATATGAGAAATTTGTTAGTGAAGATGTAAGTATTGCCAGTTTGACTAATACCTTTTTTGTTCTTTGTGGTCTAAAATTTCAGGTCTCATTCATTAACAGTCTTTAAACCAAGTGTGTCAAACACCCTGGATGTGTTTGTGGCCTGCATGTTACATTCAGAAAAGTAGCTTTCATTTTTTAAGAAAAGTAACTTTCTAGTTCTCCATGGTTATGAGAATAACCATTCCAAACATGAGACCAAGTGTAAACTGATAATGCCTTTCTTAGTTTGCAAACTACCTGAGATAAGAACTCAAGTGTCAACTCCTCTGTCCTACATTAATCTCAGGGAAGTGTTAATTCTAGAACCCAAATGATAACACTTGAATGCAAATATTAACTTTTTAATTAGTGATCATTCCCAGGTGAAATAGAGAAGGGAGTTGAAGCAAAGCTCAAAGGAATGAGAATGGGGAGTACTTTATTGTCATGGTCAGCCTCACCTGGTGGATAAAATATTCTCATTTTTAGGTTTTTTTACCCCTGATCTCAGTGCAAATCTCCCACAAGTTCTGCTGTGAATTCAAAGATTCCAAGGCCAGAAAGAACAATTGTGGTGATTTAGAACTTCACCAAAATCATTTCTAAAGTATATCTTTTAGAAAAAATTTAGTGATGGAGAATCCACCAAAACCCTTCGTAAACTGTTTTAAAGGTTAATTACGCTCACCATTAAAAGTGTACACCTTATTTCCAGTCTGAATTTGTCTGGCTTCAACTTCTAGCCATTGGATTATGTTATAGCTTTTTCTAATAGATTGAAGAGCCCATTGTTAAATATTCTCCATGTAGATATTTATAGACTGTAATTAAGCTCCTTTGTTTTCAGTTTAATTACAGTTTTGATTTTTTACTGAAAAAAAAACAGATTTTACAAAAAAAAATTTCCAATTTCACTCTACTACTTTTGTATCATTCAAATATATAAAAAACTTGTTTTATTAGGAAAATACAATACACTGCATGAGAGAGATGTATTACGATAATACATTAGTCTGTGTGTGTATATGCAAAGCTGCCTGTTAAAGTAAGATTATGTATTGGTGGTCTAGAAGATATACACAGTAAAAAGGCGTGCACACAGAAGCTCTGAAGTGCATGCAGAGTTGAACGTACTGATAAATCTCACGCATTTCAAGCTATTAGCAGATAACAGTTTAAAGATTTGACACACTAAAAGGAGAAGAAAATGAAAATCTGCATCAGGATGTGTTTCAGACCACAAGGGAAGTATTCAAAAGTTCAAAAACAAGAAAAGGATGAAGCTGAGAGTATGCATTGCAAATGGTGTGGTCCAATTATTTAATGTAAATATTATTGGCTAATAGTTCTAAGTCTGCAGCAGTACCTTGTTTATTCAAATGAAAAGTTTTTATTTGGGGATTAGAAATGTATTGTTAAACTCAGAGGTGGCTTTGTGTTTTGAGTTTTGTTTTAGTTCTGCAGCAAACCACATTGAATTCTATTCATCAGAGCATTAATCTACTGAATACTTCACCCCCCCCCCATCTTTCTGTCCACCAAAATAATCCCCAAAATTTATCCAGAAACTTTTGTTTGCATGATTTTCATCTTTTTGTTGTAGTAATAAACACACCTACAAATCCTGGAAAAAGTTAAATAAAATAAAAACTGAAAATTTAGGGCTCTAACTGTTGGTCACCCCTTAACTTTTTCTTTGTTAAACCGAATAGATTGAGCTCTTTGAATCTCTCTTGGTTTTTTATTGTTCTATAATTCTTGTGGCTTTTCTCTGAACCTTCTCCAATATATTAATGTCCTTCTTCAATTGTGGGCACCAGAATGGGAAACAATATTCCAGCAGCAGTTGGAACAGTGCTAAATATAGAGGTTAAATCACCTCTCTACTTCTCAAAATTCCTTTATGCTCTCCAGGATTGTTGGCTCCTTTGACCACAGCCAATTGAAGGTATCCATTCTTAAATTTATGTTCCAGCCCAAAAATGAGAATAGAATTCAGCCCTTGTCATAGATTTACACCCCTTACTTTATGATCTCTATCTTACAATAATGCTAGGTGTACACAAGAAACTTGCTGGTAAAACAACATTAGGGGTGTGATTTTTGCATTTCTATACCAGCAAAAGCTCTAGCTTAAATGGCAGTTATACCAGAAAACAGGCTTGTGCCAGTATAGCTGGGCTGGCAAACCCTTTCTAGGGTAGACAAGGCCTTGATTTAAAAAAAAAAATTCTACTCTACGCCAGCACTTCAAGCTTTCTTTAAAGAAAATATTTAAGTTCTAACAGACCAGACAAAATGTCCGTCATCTTTCAGGAAAGAGTATCCAGATGACACCAGATGTTTATCACTTTTGTCTTATGGGAGATAATCTCTAAATTCAGTATTCAATTCATATTGGTTGTTTCTGGTCTCAGGATAGAAATAGTTTCACTTTGAAACTGGAAGACACTGAAAATTGGCTATATGAAGATGGTGAAGACCAACCCAAACAAATTTACATTGATAAACTAACTGAACTCAAGGTAAGTGGCACTTCAGCACTGTAGTTGTCATCTACAAGTCTCAATTGAATTTATTCCACTTAAGCTATAAATCAGGCCCTGATGAACAATAAATTATTTAAATGAGTTGGGAGGTGGTGTTGCTTGCAAACATGCAGAAAATAATTTAAGAGCATAGGTGGGAGAAGCTTTTAATTGAGCCTAAAGTGAAAGGGAATGCGAGTGCTGCATTGTGTAGGCGTTTATCTTTCTCCTGAATCTCTTTGGAGAAGGAAGGAAAGGTAGATGTGAGAATTGCTACTTGCTCTTAAAAGGTAACACAGGTGACCTATAACAGGAAAATGTTTTTGTACAAATGAGCTTTAAAGTTATGGAAGACTAATTTTGGAGGCCAGAAGAAAACTACCTTGCTATATGATTTAATCCTAATGTTAGTCAAGCTCAATCTCTTGTACAGTTTATCTAAAGTAAATTGGAAGTAAAAGGTTAGTTATATTCTGTATTGCCAGCAGGGGGGAAGATGCTGTAATGTCTTTAGCAGGAATACTAGTGAATTTGAAAGCATTCTGTAATGTATTATGAAAAGGTTTAATGAACTATTTTAATGTTTTTGAATAAGATAAACTTGTAATTAGTCTTGGTAAAGCTTCCCCAGTGTGGCTTTTTTTGATTTATAAAATATTTTAATATGTGAATAAGTAGAGCCCTATACTTTCACTTGACAATGGTGATGAAATACACACAATACCAGTATTTGACAAAAAGTGGGACATGTCCCCTGAGGTGGGCATTAAAGCGAACTAGGGAACTTTTAGTGCACACTGGCAAATACACAGATCAAATAATGTGCAACACATTAGTATGCTATAGAAATCACACCCCTTTAGTGCACATTGCTGCTTCATGTACACAAGCCCTGAGGTGACAGAGCATGAAACAATAGTTCAGAGACATGAATTGCCTCTTGCACTTCAGTTTGTGCTAACTAGGATGCCAATAATAATCTAAATGTCAGTAGTTAACTTTCAGTCCCCATCAAAGCATGTAAGAAAGGGGAGGAAGCATCATATTCTGAAGAACTACAACAGGGGTAGGAAACCTGTGGCACTTGTGCCGAAGGCCACATGTGAGCTGATTTTCAGTGGCACTCACGCTGCCTGGGTCCTGGCCACTGATCTGGGGGGGCTCTGCATTTTAATTTAAATGAAGCTTCTTAAACATTTTAAAAACCTGATTTACTTTACATACAACAATAGTTTAGTTATATATTATAGAATTTTAGAAAGAGACTTTTAAAAACCTTAAAATGTATTACGCGAAACCTTAAATTAGAGTGAATAAATGAAGACTCAGCATACCACTTCTGAAAGGTTGCCGACCCCTGAGCTACAATATGAATGTGCCTTCAATAACACATGGCAGGGTTGGAGGAGGGTGTGAGACTAATTTCATTTTCCTAAAATGGGAGGAGGGGACTCAACTTTCAAAAGTTGGGAAGCTCTGCCATGTATTTAAAAAGTCACTGTAGGTCCAATACAGTGCTGTTTAAAATTTCAGTAACCTGTTCTGTCCTTTATTTCAGTCTCTGGGTCAGCCTATTCAGGCACGGTTTCAAGAATCAGAGGAAAGACCAAAAGCATTTGAGGATCTGGGGAAGCAAATACAACAGTATATGAAAGTTATTCATGCATTCAAAGCAAAGGTATCTTCAGTTTTTCAAATGTTTTGCTGCTGATTGTAAGGAAGTGTTGAAAAGCTATCTTGAATTTCTTTCCACCTTTTTTCAGCATAAGATATGGTGGGAATGGCCAACAAGTAATGCAGTCTCTTGGTTTGGGGAGCAGTGGCAGGAATTAACTTCTCAATATTTAATGTTGACTTTTTCTTACAAATAAAACTAAGACTCTTGTATGTTCATATAATTGGAATGATGGCTGCCAGTGACGCTTGTAAACCAGCTTTCTCCCAGACAAGTTCCCTCCACTGGGGGAAATCACAGAGCATTATGAAGTTCTGTGGCTGCCTGCTCTCTTCCATTTGACCATACTCAGAATGGTAGCATGGGCTGCTCAGCAAAATTGTTTGCCCTGCTAAGTATAAAATAAAGTTTCCTTTTGGGCAAATTCCTGCTGACAATCCATTCTGAAATTGGAGGATAAGATTTCATGGAGAAGCAAAACAAATATGTTTAGATGTTTAAAATAGTAGTGTCACTTACTGTGCAAATGTATAAATGTGCTGTGTAATTTTTTTTCATACTTTAGGATGAACAGTATGACCATTTAGATGCTGCAGATATGGTGAAAGTGGAGAAGAGTGTAAGTGAAGCTATGGAATGGATGAACAATAAGCTTAATCTTCAGAACAAGAGAAGTCTTACTTTGGACCCCGTTATAAAGACTAAGGACATCCAGGCTAAAACTAAAGTAAGATCTTGTTTGACTTTGCAGAGAAATATGAAACCAGTTTCATTTTGCATAAGTGGTATGAGTTTATTGTTATAGTATCAGGGGTAGCTGTGTTAGTCTGGATCTGTAAAAACAGCAAAGGGTCCTGTGGCGCCTTATAGACTAACAGATGTATGCATCATGCATCTGACGAAGTGTGTATTCACCCACGAAAGCACATGCTCCAGTACGTCTGTTAGTCTATATGGTGCCACAGGACTCTTTGCTGCAGTTGTTGTTTTAGTTGCCAGTACTTCTTTATCCTCAGTGCTCTGAGGAGGAGGTAAGGTGGGAAATAAGAGTAGTACTATTTTCAACTACGCCTCCCAAAACTATGTAGAGGCACTTCTGCCTTCAGCTGGGAGCACTCAGCTAGTGTTGTCGTAAGCCACTTTAGGTGATGACTGTAGGTATAAGCCTTAATGTGTGCTCTAACTTAAATTTCTCAACTCTTATTTTAGGAATTGACAGGTATCTGCAATCCTATAGTCACAAAGCCAAAACCCAAGGCAGAAATCCCTAAAGAGGAGCAAAATCCAGCTGAACAGAATGGACCAGTAGAAGGCCAGGGAGATGTCAACACAGGGTCCCAGCCTGCTGAACAGGGCACTAATACAACTGCTCCAACAGCTACAGAAAAGAAACTCCCAGAAATGGACATTGACTGAATGTCAGCACTTGTTTATATTGCAAACTACAATAAAGCTTTAAATTGTCAACTTTGTACGTTCTGAATATAAATTGGAACAAGTGAATACTACAACTTTATCACAGCAGTGTTTGGAGAGGATTGGTCATTGTATTGAGAGTCAGAATGCCTAAGTAGCTAACTACTGCTCAGTCAAGTATATTGTATCTCTTGCCATAATGTATATTTAGAAGTCCCTAGTAATTCCTAATAGATTTACTGAAACAGCCATCAGCTGATTCTGTTTTATTATGTTCATGCAGAGTCTTGATTTAAAGAAGTAAGATGGCAGAACTTGAAACTTCCAACTTACCACTAAGTTTCTATTGTGGTTTTCAGCAACTATGTTGTAAGCGTCCATTAATATTTCAAAGACTACATGGAGATGGCAGTGAGGTTTTTAGCTCTTTTCCAGAACACAGAGGTACATAAGCTAAATTAAATACCGTTTGAATCTAGTTCTTATTTCTCATTAACAGACACAATACGGACATGTTCCAGTCTGTGAATTCCACTAATTTCATGTTTGCACTTGTGCAGTTAATAGCTATGGAAGGTACGGAGTCATGGGTGAGGTGATCAGTATACCTGTGGTATTATGTTCCTAAGAACTGAGCTCAAGATTCTTCCTCAGCTGGGGTCCATGCTCCATTATGGATAGAGTATTAATACTGAGTATAAAATCAAATTCAGATATCTGATATGCAGAGTAGCAATTGTATACATTTATATTTCAGACCATCTGAACCTACATTTATATTTCAGACCATCTGAACCTGCTATTAGATATGCAAGCGTCTGTGTTCATGGTAAACTCTCCCTAGCCATCTAAATATTGTACAAAACTTTTGTCCCTAGTTAAATTAGCTGCTTGTAGAGAGATTGAGGATTTATACTCCTGGCTTCTTGAACTGATGGATGACTTTGATTAGTTGCTAACCATTGAAAGAGATACGTGTTTCCATGAGACCTGCATTTGAAATGCTAAGTTTAATTATCTTCCAGCAAGAGAAAAGCTTGACTTTTTTTCATGAGCTCCTCTACCCATAACTTTGCTTCTAGTATTGATAATTGTCATATAAACCTGAAAATGTTAATTTGTATGTGTTTTAAATCAAAAGTTGAAACATCCACATATATTACAAGAAATAAATGCACTGGACTGTACTGGATTACTTTTTTAAATGGTCAGGTATGGTCAAGGCAACAGTTGCAACTTGGGGATAAATTGATAAGTGACAGCAGCCTCGATTTTATTTGCCACAGTGATGTTTTTGAAGTAACAAGAAGTTGCAGTGTGTACAATCTGCTCCATTTGCTCTTTCCAGACAAATGCAAGAATTGAATGGTGTTCCTTTAATAAAAAAACAATCAGTTAGAACATTGTGTGCTTCTACAATAGCTCACTTAAATCCATTTTATGGGGCTTCAGAAATAGTATACATCTTAATATCTTATGGTAAAGGGTTGTGACTATTGAACTTGCTGTTAAATGATACCACTATGTGTGCAATATTTCCTGTAGAGTGGCTGTTAAGAGTTACCTTGGGGCTTAGAACACCCATTTCAAGTACACCTCTACCCTGATATAACAAGAATTTGGATATAACATGGTAAAGCAGTGCTTCGGGGGTGGTGGGCTGTGCACTCCAGTGGATCAAAGCAAGTTCGATATAACGTGGTTTCACCTGTAATACGGTAAGATTTTTTTTGGCTCCTGAGAACAGCATTATATTGGGGTAGAGGTGTACTGGAAACACTTTAAAAAAAAGTGCTGTACACTCAGAATGCTTGTGAAACAGTACAATTACTGGTCCAAATGCACTGTATTTGAGCAAACCTTAAAACTGTATCGGCCCACATCAGTTCAGCTTGAATCACTTCAGTGCTAGCTCTCTTAATACTAATTCTGTTAATACTCCCACTACACTCCTGTAATATATCCATTCATTCTTGATTGACGGTACTGGAAACCAGCAGTATCACACATCTGTCCTCCTTCCATCCTCCAGTTCCACCAATTTTATTTTTTTAAAAATTCCCATTTTTTAAAAACTTGTTTGAGGATGGAGTCATTGATTGATGTATGAGGATTAAGCAAATACTAAGTGACCATATGTATGCAAGATCAGACTAATTTAAGAACTGCTAACACAGTTATCTGTAAGACACAAGATCACAGGCTGTTGTATCCTTGCTTTGCATTTTTCAGATTTAAAAATTTTATTAAGATGTTAAAAAAGTGAACGGTACAGAGTGTAAGCATAGAAGTTTCTGGTTATCAGGGAATATATTACATATTGTGCCTTGCTTCAAAGTGGTTAGCAGCAGCATGTCATGTTGCTGTTATCTGGCACTGTCATGGGATGTTGCTTCCCAGGTGCTGGAGTCAACCTCATATGAATTCAGGTTTGACTTCAGGCTATCTTTATATTGTTGGTACTGGCCATCAGAAGAATAGGTGCCTTGATGTATCTGACCATAAAATATGGCCTTGGTTATTCTTGAGTCAGCTGTACAAATGCGATGCCCCGACCAATGCAGCTGAGCTTTTATGAGCATGTTTTGAATGCCAGAAATCCAACAACTAAGAATTTCATTATTGAGAATCTTATTGCACCCTTTGATCCTGCAAAGAGACCAGAATGAGCTTGTTTACATGAAATGAGTAATATTTTGACAGCCCTCTACATACAAAGCTGTTTTAAAACACTAATTTTAAAGAAGTATGAGTTTTGTGCTGTACCTAAAATTGTGAGGTAGGTGACTCAAGCTATGTATACATGATAAACCAGTTCATGCAGGCCAGAATGGCAAACCACTTCAGAAGTAAAGTCATAAAGTTTTAGCTGTATTATAACAATGAAATTGAGCAGTCCTTTAGCACAGAACTGGTCTATACTAATCTAGTTAAATTGGATCAGAACCAAGACATGATCAAACATGGCATGGCTTATGCAAAGGCTTTGCTATTTCTGTAATCTTTTTCAGGCTATAGTTGGCTTGCCTCCTCCAGATAATTCCGATTTCCTACATCTTCTGAAGATGTGTGGGGCAGGGGATGTCTTACTTTTGGGAACATGCTCTGTTTTTGAAAAGGCAGCATAATTTGACTCAAATTTTTAAGTAAATTGTAAATGCTAGCTGTAGCTGAAATTTGGGACTTCTGAAAACCATTTGTGTACTGTGAAGAGAAAAAACAACTTACAGAATCATATTCATTTGATTTCTCTCTCTTCTCCCTCCCTCCCCCACCCACAATTAGTGGAGCTAGCAAAGGCAACAGATAATGTCACCCATAAGATTAGTATTTTAACCAATACAAAAAGTATTTTCATAGTGTAGGCAGATGCCACAATTCACACCTTGCCCTAAAGAGTTTGTCTAATAGGCAAGATTACCTAAGGAACTGCATTGGGAGAACCAGGCTTACAAGGAAAACAGCACTGCTCAAGCTGAGTAAACCTAGATGTACAGACGTTTCTGTATTAGCAGCAGATTCAAAGTTAGTAAATAAAAAGAATCATAGCATATCAGGGTTGGAAGGGACCTCAAGAGGTCATCTAGTTCAACCCCCTGTTCAAAGCAGCGTTTAGCAGGGCAATGCTCAAACCAGTTACTTGCAATCACCGTCCCTTTCTGCTATATCAGATTTACACAAAAATGAAATGCTTCAAGTACTAACTTGTATCCTATCAGTATTTGCTGTTTTGAAGTCAATGGGACTACATGTCTAAATCAACTTCACCTTGAAAATTCTGCACTAAAGGGCCTGAGTTTGGGCCTGTGTGTTAATAGGTTAAAGTTACTGATTTTTTTTAAGTTTAAGTAACCTAACATTAAAACACAATTGCTTACAGTGAGATAATTTAAGCAGAGTTTTGTTTCAGGATAGTGGAGAGATAAGATGGGTGAGGTCCAACAAAAGATATTACCAACTCCGTTGAGCGAGTGAAACAAGCTTTTGAGTTTATGCAATATCTGATGGGATTCCTTTTCTGCCTTTGGTAATTTTGCAAAATGAAGAGCTCCTACCATTAGAAACATTTATAATTCAGTTCATTATCTGTTTTAATTTAATGTCGCAACAGCACTACATTTCAGATTAGTTTTACAATGACCTCAAATGCCTGTTCTGAGGACAGCTGGCCTGTGACCTGCTGCTCTAAGAGGGGGATCTAGGGTGACCAGGCACCAAGTGTGAAAAATCAGGAGGGGGGGGGTTAATAGGACCCTGTATAAGAAAAACCCAAAAATCAGGACTGTCCCTAGAAAATCGGGACATCTGGTCACTCTAGGGGGATCTGCTGTACCCCTCAAGCCATGGGCACGACTTGAGAAGTGGGTCCCAAACAGCGGCGGCTGCACGCAGTCGGAGGTAGTCAGCTGCGGCGCTCCGAGTGGAGCCTGTTAAACGGCGTGTCCCACGGCTGCGGGGCTCGCTCGGAGAACCACGGACCGAGCTCTACGCAGCATCGGTTAAACTGAAGCCACGTCCGCGGCTGCAGAGGGGCTCTTGCTGCGCGGAGTTGCTCTGTTCGGAGACGTTCCTACTCCCCGGGCCCGGCCGCTTAACACCGAGCGCTCCGTGCGCCAGGGCCCAGGCGCGGCCAGGCCGGGGCGACCCGCAGGCAAGGCCCACGCCGCACGCTTCCTAATCCGTCGCCTGGCCACCTCCAGCGGGAGCGCACGCGAGCTCCTTTCCGCCCCTGCTCTCACGGCTACGGGAAAACCGAGCTCGGGGCCCGCGCGGGCTGGGCATAGGCGAGGGCCGCTCGGGTCTTCCCCTCAACGTGTCCGCGCAGCCCGCCGACCAGCGGCTCCCCGCACCCTAGGGTCACCGGCGGCCCTGTGCCGCCCCGCCGGGCCCGCCTCCCTCCTCTAGGGGGCGCTGGCTCCGAGCCGCGCTGCTTAGAGCTCGGCCCGGGCCGCCGCTCTAGGGCCCGGCTGCGCGGTGAGGGGCGGGCGGGCAGGGTGGAGGCCGCCCGCGGCCCAGGTGACAGAGGGACAGGGAGTCCCGCGGACCAGGCCCGACCGCTTTCTGCGCCTCGGCTGGGGCCGGCGCTGGGAGCGTGGAGGTGAGAGGCCGGGATATGGGGCCGCTGTGACGGCAGGGCAGGACCGAGGAGGGGGGCGGCCTGGAGCAAGGGCTGGGGGGCAGCAGTGAGGGGAAGGGGTGTGGTGGGGTGAGAAGTGGTGCGGGGCTAAAGGAAGGAGGAGGGGCTGGCTGGGGGGGAACGGCGGGGAGCGGGGCTGGCCGGGGGGGACGGGACGGGGACGGTGGGGAGAAGACCTGGCCGGGGGGGAACGGGACGGGGATGGTGGTGAGCGGGGCGGGGAAAGGGGCTGGTCGCGGGGGGGGAGGACGATGGGGAGCGAGACGGGGTGGGTGATAGTGGGGAGCGGGGCGAGGGGAGGGGCTGGCCGGGTGGGGGGAGAGAGTGGTACGGGGAGAGGAGCTGGCTGGGAAAAGGGTTGGGAAATTGTCTAAGAATCAAGGGCCTGACTCTCCTATCCTAAGTCCCATTGGGGATACTTGCTAGGGGTGCACTTCCAAGGCCTAAAGTCTCCCTTCAAACACTCTCTGATCCTTCTCGTTATCACACAGCCCTTTCACCTGTGCACGTGAGAGTCGTCTTTACCCTGGGCGTGATGCGTGTTCTGTGTCTGACACTGCTCTGGAGTGTGTGGGCTCTGTGGCGTTACCTCGACTTGTCTACGCTGGAGTTAATGGCTCCAGCAAGAGCAGCTTCACTGGGAGCTGCACAGTGTGATTGCATGCGCAGCTGAGAGGTGGTTCGGGTTCAGCTCATTCACACTGGTGCTGCAGCTCTCTAGCAGAGGCACAGCAAATGTTATTCCACTTTCCAAGGTGGAGTGCCAGCAGTGGTGAGCTGCGGAGTCAGAGCACTCTATGTACCTTGCCAGTGTGAACGGAGAGTGAGCGA
The DNA here is from genome assembly GCF_025201925.1 of Gopherus flavomarginatus. Classification (NCBI taxonomy): domain Eukaryota; kingdom Metazoa; phylum Chordata; order Testudines; family Testudinidae; genus Gopherus; species Gopherus flavomarginatus. The sequence goes on from NC_066623.1 coordinate 15,895,455, forward strand.
GGGCACCAGGGGCTGCTTTATTGCACTGTAACTCGCAAGTATAGCCAGGGCCTAAGTGTTGCAGGAGCCTGAGGCCATGTTTGCTCTGCAGCGGCACAGCTACGGTGCTGCTGCTGCGCCACTCTAGTGTAGACACTTCTACAAGGGATTTTTTTGTTGGTGTAGTTAATTCACCGCTCAGAGGTTATAACTAGGTCAGCAGAAGAATTCTTCTGTTAACATAGCCATAGTCCTCAAACATGTGACTTCTTGCAGCACAGCACTGTAGCTAGGTTGATCTAATTTGTATGTGTAAACCAGGCCTGAGATTATATCTACACTGCAATCAAGATGTAATTTTCAGCTTGTGTAAAATAGCAGCACAGACATGTCAGTGTGGGATAGTAGTGCAAGTACATAGCCAGGGGACCACAGTGGGTTTCAACAGCCCAAACCACTACGTCCTTGCTGCTTTCAAAGGCCGGTCTACACTATGGGGTTAGGTCGAATTTAGCTGTGTTAGGTCAATTTAAAAATGACCAGCCAACCTAGTTCCATTGACCTAAAGGGTTCTTAAAATCCACTTCTGTACTCCTCCTCGGCAAGGAGAGTAGTGCTAAAATTGAGTTTGCTGGGTCGAATTTCGGGTAGTGAGGATGCAAATCGATGGTATTGGCCTCCAGGAGCTATCCCAGAGTGCTCTATTGTGACCTCTGTGGACAGCACTTTGAATTCCGATGCACTAGCCAGGTACACACGACAAGCTCCTGGAACTTTTGAATTTCATTTCTGTTTTGGTCAGCATGACAAACTCAGCAGCACAGGTGTCCATACAATCGCCCCAGAACAGGGGTGGGCAACCTATGGCACGCATGCCAAAGGCGGCACACAAGCCGATTTTCAGTGGCACTCACATTGCCTGGGTCCTGGCCACCAGTCCGGGGAGCTCTGCGTTTTAATTTAAAATGTTTAAGAAGCTTCATTTAAAATTAAAAACCTTATTTACTTTACATACAACAGTGGCTTAGTTACATAATATAGACTTATAGAAAGAGACCTTCTAAAAAAGTTAACATGTATTACTGGCATGCAAAACCTTAAATTAGAGTGAATAAATGAAAACTTGGCACACTGCTTCTGAAAAGTTGCCGATCTCTGCCCCAGAATAAAGAAAGAATGTATGGTTTCAAAATAATAGTTACTCTGTTTCTAAGGGGAGAAGGTGGTTGGCTTACAGGAAATTAAAATCAACAAAGGTGGTGGGTTTGCATCAAGGAGAAACGCAGACAACTGTCACACCAAAGCCTGGCTAGTCATGAAACGTTTTCAAAGCCTTTCTGATGTGCAGCCCTGGTGTTTGGTGCAAAACAATTGTCTGCCGTTGCTTTCATGGAGGGAGGGGCGGCTGATGAAATGTACCCCAAAGCACCCACGACAGTGTTTTTTGTCCTATCAGACATTGGGAGCTTAACTCAGAATTCCAGTGGGCGACGGAGACTGCGGGAACTGTGGGATAGCTACCCACAGTGCACTGCTCTGTAAGTCGATGCTAGGCATGATCCACCGACTTAATGCGCTTAGTGTGGACATATGCAATCGACTGTATAAAATCCGTTTCTAAAAATCGATTTTTATAAAATCGACCTAATTTTGTAGCGTAGACATATCCTGAAGTAAGGTAGTTAGATTAAAGCTAGCCTGGATACATCTTCACAAGATGTAAATTATGCCTCTGGTTGCAGTGTAGGCTAGCATGAGACCAGAAAGACACAGTCAGTCTTTTACAGCTGAACTTCACTAATTTGTTCTGATGATTGAAAGGCCCATTGCAAATTAATAAGTAAACAAGTTGTGAAATCAAGGGCATTGTATCACAAAATGTACTTTAATCATCGCTTTTGAGAGTTGTAGCTTAAACTATGTTTTATTTGTTTTGTTTGGAAGCATGATGAGACCGTGCAGGTCCTTCAGAGAATTGTCGTTCTGTTGCATTAGCCGAGTGAGAGTTAGCAGAGTTCTTCATATGCTAGGTACCATGGTATGTTAAAGGAAGGGAGTGATTTCAGATTTAAATAATTAAAACTCTGAGTTTCCTAGTGTGTAAGGATTTGAATTGGACTTGTATCTCTCCTGTGTTTATTTTTTTAAAATGCACCTTTCTTGGTTATATTTACAAAGATAGATGTATACAAGTATGGACTTTTTTCAAAAGTATTATTTACTCATTTGAATCTCATGGATAACTTCAAATGGTTTGAAACAGATCTCCTCCGACGCATCACTATTTACCAGTGAGCAGTTTTTCTGAGCTGTAATAAGGTAAGCCCCCAATCCTGCAATTGGATCCACTAGCATGGAACCCTATTGACTTCAGTAGGACTGTGCTCAGCCCATGGGTCTGCACTAATAGATCCAATTGCAGGATCAGGGCTAACATACGTAATTGAGATGTGTACTATGGAAGCTTTAAAAACAAACAAACAAAAAACCTCTAGGTCATTGAGTGTGCATGCCAAGGCTCACGTGAGTGAAACAGTTGATGAGAGCAGCTCATCATGGAAATGCTGAGAGGATTTTAATCTCTCTAATTTTTTGTTATAGGCAGCAGACAAATACTGAGCTTCATCACCATGTCTTCCCTGGCAACAGAACCTACAGTCTTCTTGTTTTCCCACGGAAAAAGTTTGTGACTCCCAGTTCCCTCTGAAGAATGAGCAGTGTCTGTGCTGGGTCACTAACAGTACCTGCAACTCTAGTTGCTACTGGTTTGCAATTGTAACTGAAAAGGTAATGAAATTGCAAAGGTTTTTTTTTTTAAAAGCTCCTTTAAATTGTTTACTGAAACAGTATAGAAATGCACCAACATGATGTCTGTTTGGAGTCTGTGTGTTCTTGCTTGTCATTTGAAATAATTGTAATCTAAAATACATTTTTAGATGTACCCAGTAGGTGATAAGCAACAGAGAGTCCTGTGGCACCTTAAAGACTAACAGATGTATTGGAGCATGAGCTTTCGTGGGTGAATACCCACTTCGTCAGACGCATGTAGGTGATAGTCAGTCTACTGAAAGAGCTACACTGTTACTACTTCCTTTCCCCCTCCTGTCTTTGTCCCTTCTTTGGTCTGTGGTTCCATCTCAAGCATTAACAAAGTGCCGTCTTGATACTATTAACGCTCCACTGCATATTTCAATCTACAGTGTTCTTCAGCCTCTGACTTTCTAAGAGTTGGTCTCTCATTATCAAAGTTTTGAAGAGAGACATTATTTTGTAACTTTAAAATTGCCACCAAATGATAGAACGTGTGCAGTAGTGTTTTCATGTTTTATTGTTTCTTCTAAATTTGATTCCAATAACATTAAATATATACATTAACAGACCGTTAGACTTCTCTGTTTAGTCCTAACTGATTTTTTTGGTTGATTTTCTTAATTCTGCAGAAAAGTTAAATGTCTTCAGAAGATAAGGAAGCTCAGGAGGATGAGCTGCTGGCTCTAGCTAGTATTTATGATGAAGATGAATTTAAGAGGGCAGACTCTGCCCAAGGAGGAGAAACAAGAATTTGTCTGGAGTTGCCCCAAAACTTCAAAATATTTGTGAGTGGTGAGTCCAGATGCTTTGCATTATCTTGAAATTAGGTTTCATTAAAATAGTCTATTTTCATACACATGTTCCAAAGGTGGTTACCCAAACAGTCTTCATTTTTTCTTCTTAGAACTTTGAGGTCATGAACAGTTTATCACAAATTCCAGCTGGGATGGGTATCACACATACCTACCTATAACTTCACAGTGTTGTTCTTGCTTTAAGATCAAAACTAAAGAGGGTGGACTTTTAAATTTCAAATATAGTAGCTTCCTAGAATGGAATTTTTAATGATTTGTTCAAATTACTTGCTGAGGAGAATTCATCTGTAGTGTTTCAAAATACTTTTTTCCCCCTAAAATATTTTAAATTAAAGTTGGAATATTTTTGTGTGAATTGAGCATTCATTAGATGATGGGGGACCCTTGGAGCAAAGTAGTCTAGGTCTTTAAGTATTATTTTCATGTCCATCTGGTGTGCTTTTACATTGTATTGCATTTCTGTAGTGCCTTTCATCTGAGACTGTGTTTTGAACAGGGCTTTTTTTTTCTTTTCTTTTTTTTGGCTTTTACACGTGTGCACTTTGCAGGGTTTTTTTGTTTTGTTTTTGACTCTTTAAATTAAAAAAAAAATGAAAACAGAGTTTGTAGTTAGTGAAATCAATTTCCTACCAGTGTACTCATTTACTCACTGGGCTGACCATGGAGTGAGTTGGGCCGTGTCTGTCTGGGCAGAGCTAGGGCGGCCCCTGTTCCAGAGGCCTTGGCATAGGCAGGACGTCGGCACCAACCCCAGGGCTCATGTGGTCTGTGCGGGTTGGACCAATTCACACTGCTGGCAGGCTACCCAGCTTGGCTGTCGCTGCCAAGTAGCCAGAGGGGCCTGGAGCTGCGTGGGAGACACCGAACAGCTCTGCCTCCTGTCTCTCCTTCCCTGTGAGCATGCCCGTGGGCTTGGTGCTGTCCTCTGGAGCTGGGCGTCGCAGCTCCATGCCAGCAGGAGCAAGCAGCTGGCATTGTGTGGGGGGGATGGTGAGGGAGGGGGCTGCCTGGTCTCTCGAGCCAGGGCACAATCACCTCCACTCCCCTGGTCCCAGTCCCAGTCTGAAATGGCTGTAGCAGCCCTGCCCACGGTCCCACATCTTGCTATGCAGTGCGAGAAGGGGAGGAGGCTCTGAGAGCAAGGCTACGGCCAGGCTCTCACATTGGCTTAGGGCTGGAGGGGGAGTGGACCCCAGGGAGCCTGGCTTGGGGCAGCCTCAGCAACACCCCAGAGTCCTGGGCAGTCACCCCGCAGTGTGGCCGGGGACTGAGCCAGCTGGGTAGGGGGCAGTGCCTGTAGCTTTCACATGGAGTGAGCTGGGGCAGCTGCGGGATTTGGCTGCTGGGGCCTGAGGCAGAGCAGCCGGTGGCTGGTGATTACAGGGCAGCGTGCCCGGGCCTCCCACTCCCCGGGACACCTGTGAGCCAGCCGCGGGCTCAGCCTGCACAGTGGCACAAGTTCAGATCAGCTTGGGCTGCTGCTCCCCTCCCTGGGCAGGAGGCGGCTCAGGGGGGAGGAGGAGGAGGAGGAGGAGGTGGAGATGGAGGTGGGGACAAGCCGAGCAGGTGCCTGAAGCCGGCGCTGGAGGAGCGGCCCGCCCTGCCGCCACATGCTGCTGCCACCCCCTACGCTCCGCGACCGGGGCAGGGCCGCACTACTGCCTCCTGCCGGAGAGGGGGCTGGCCACTGCCCGTGGGAGAGTGGCAGGGACGTGCTCCCCAATGAGCCGGCACCTCCTGCCCTGCCACACAGCCGTGGCGGCACCCAGTCAGAAAACAACAGAGCGGTCGGAATCCAGCCCAGGACACTGCCTCAGGTCGGAGCTGGGGCCCCAGCATTATGCCGCCCCTGGTAATTTGCCACCCCAAGCACCTGCTTGTTTTTCTGGTGCATAGAGACGCCCCTGGTTTTGAAATATTAGTTAAAAAACACTGTCAGTTTAAATATGATACTTCTCTTTGGACAAAAAATTGCCTACTGTTGCAGGTAACACCAAGCATTACTATAACTATCAGTTTCAAGAAAATATTATTTTGTATTTGTTCAGGTGATTTAATTTGTTTATTTGACACCATTGTGCATGTGTAGCTGGCTTCCTTGGTTCCCATATGCAATCATTCAGTTTCCCTTGTTTGTATGGGTCAAACTCAGCAACACAAATAAGAAAACCACACTTTTAAACATTCGGCAGAGGGATTTGAAATTACTTTTAACTCTGCTTTTAATTTGACTATTTTTCAAGTTAATTGTGTCCTTTTAAGCTTCCCAGTCTGTGAAGTGGTTATTAACTCCATCAGAGGTACCTCTGCTTCAGTTTACCTATTAACTGGTGTTTGCTCAAGGTCATACAGTGGAACAGTGACAGATCCACAATGCTGAGCTCTGTCCACTAGACACTCACTTCTCTGGAAAGACCTCTGAAATAGGAATGTGCTTTTTCTCTAAGGAAAACGGTCACAGATAAATGATCAAAATTAGAGAGGCTTCTTCCGTTTCTTTTTCAATTATACAACAAAGTATAATTACCCTTATTCTTGAGGATTTGCCTTTCCAGACTATCTGGTTTGTGATTTATCTGACAGATCATAGTACTAGCAAAGTCAATATTCACTGATTCAGCCTCCAGCACACAACTGTTTATGAAATGTTATAGCACTAAAAAGGCTCATTATTTACTTAAGTCTGAGTAAAGCAGTTAAACTAAAAATTTATCAAATGAAAAGAGGTTTCTTGGGAACTTTATCTAACAGTTAAAACTTCATTAGGCTGCAACACCTATAATCATAGTTCTGTTGATCTCTCTCTCTCTCTCTCTCTCAACTTGTGTCAATCAATTGTCTTTGGTTCAGGAAGTCCCACAGAGTGTCTCCAGAACAGAGGATTTGAATACACAATTTGCTTTCTGCCTCCACTTGTATTGAATTTTGAACTCCCGCCAGATTACCCATCAGTCTCTCCGCCTGTGTTCACACTCAGCAGCAAGTGGCTCTCCCCAACCCAGGTTTGGTTTAAAAATCTTTTTGGCACTTCTTGTACCTTTCAGGAACATAAAAAAAAAAATTCTTGTAAATGCAGCAGGTGAAGGAATAGTTGGATAGAACTTTGCTTTCAACATCCAGGTTCAGTTGGAGGAAACAGTTAGCATCATGAAATATAATACGTACTTCTAATGAATTGTGTAAGAAGTAGTTTTTGCCCTTTGCCAACAGTCTTTTTCTCTTCATGCTGCAAGATTCTTAAAGATGGGATTTTCAAAAGAATCTTAATTACTTAGATGCACAAGTCTCATAGAAAATCGATAGAATTTAGGCTTCTAAATCACTTAGAGTAAAATTTTTAAAAGCATTTAAGTGACTAAGTCCCACTGACTGTCAATGAAACATAGCCTCTTAATGCTGAAGTCGTTTTTGAAAATATGACTGTTCCTAAGTCACTTATGGCCAGAATTTTAAAGGTACTAAAGATGCACAGAGATGCGTAGTGGCATTTTTAGAAGTCCCTAGGTGATTAACTCCCATTGATTTCAGTGGGTATTAGGCACCTAACTTGCTTTAGGCGCTTTTGTAAATCTTACTGGGTGCTTATCTGCATCTATCGGCACCTATTGGAAATCTGGCCTTTAGGCACTTTTGAAAATCCCAATCATAGTGATCTGATGTCCTGTTTCATCTCTGCTTATATCCTGTGCATTATAGAGTAGGTATATGTGAATATGTATACACTGTGCTGTGCAAATACAGCCTGTATCTGAAAATCTTTTGTATTGTGTCTCATGAGACTCAGGGGCCTTCCACTGTTTAAGAAGGGCAGGTATTAATGTATAAACATTCTTCTTGAAATACCTTTTTTACTATTTAAGAGTAAGATACTGTAAAATATTTTCTTGAACAAAATTTTTTAGTGAAAGAACACAAGTATATGTATTTTTAAAATCTCTGAAAAGAGGCGTAGCTCTATCAATAGCAGCTAAAGATCTTGAGATCCAAAGGCTGATAAAGGCAATACTAGATTAAAGAGATGCAGTTAGGATTGTTAGCCCCAGAATTTAACCTGCCTTTTCTGATGTTAGTAAACATGTGATGCTATTAACCCAGCATTTGTGAGCAATCCAAAAATAACAATCCAGGATGCACATGTGGCTAGAGAGCAGTCTTCACTGAGGACACTTCAATTTCAAACTTGCAAGAAAGAGAGCAAGTGGATTATAAAAATAATGTAACTTTTTAAAGCATTTTGAATTTGCTTATTCAAAAACACATTTTCAGAACTAACTGTGTATGAGATGTATAATTTTTTTTAAAAATTACACAAACCAAAAACCTGCATTAGGTAGTGAGATTATACAGGACAACAACCCATATCTTTTCATAGGTGGAAGAATGCATCCAGTATGTTTGGTTACAGTGGGTAACACATCTGGATACTTCCAACTGAATTCTTTATTATTGCATTAACTATTTCTAATGTTACTGGGTATTTGCAAAATAGCTGGTATTCCTTGAATAAAAATTGTCTAACATGGAGCTATATCTGTTGAATTGTTTGCTGAGCGGCAGTGAGTTTATATGAAACAAGCATGTCATCTAGATATTTTTTCCCATAAATGAACTAAAATTTCAGTTGCATAGGCCTTTATTTCTTGTATGCTATTATTGTATTACAGTAGCATCTATGGGCTAGCTCCATTGTGGTAGTCAGTGTACAAATAATTCCACTGAATATTGTGATCAAAACATTGTGCCTGATCATACAACTAGACTGTGCACCTAGAGTTCATTGCTGAGCAGTGGAGAACTTAGTAAGAGCAGCACAAACCTTGGTATGTGGAGGGGTGTCCCTTGTTTGTAAATTATACGTTGAGTTATTAAAGTTACCATTTATTTTCCTTCTATAGCCTGCTGTATAAGATATCAGGGAGGAAGATAGAGAATCGGTTTCTTTCCATAGATTAGGCTTTTTCAGAGCAAACATCATCCAATTAACGTGTCCAGTTTTTAGTCTTTGGGAAATGTGCACTCAGGTGAGGTGATCACATTTGAGTTAACTTGACTTTTACAGAAACAGCAATAATTGTTGTCTGAATTAACATGCAGTAATTGTAGCATGAGCTGTTTCAATGCATGAGCAGCGATTGGTTAGTATAATTTGGAAGAGATGAACTAAAGGTTATGAATGGAAACTTGCTAATCGGCCAAGAGTTCAGACTGTCTTCAAAGGGCACTGCTGCTAGTGAACTACCACTCACAACAAACAAAGCTAGTTGCAAGATAAGCAGAATACTCATATCCTAACTATGCTTAAATTACTAAGGAAGCTGGAATACTAAAATTTCACTGCAAGTCAGAGAGAAGTAGAAGGGGGGAAGTCTCTGGTACAAAGCAGATGTCTATTCCAGTACACAACATTAGAATGTGTTCAGGGTTTGATAATGAAAGTCCAAAAGGCAAATGCCTGCACTAATTCATATAGCATGTAATATCTATTGTATATACAGATTTTAATGTTTTAAATAACACCATTAAAGTACATCAGATGATAAAACACTTAAAGCCTTGTTCTTAAAACCAGACGTGAGTAGTTGGCTGAATCTTGAATTGGCTTCCAAATGTGCTACATTTAGTCTGGTCAGGATAATGAGGCTGACTTCTTTCATTAAACTCAGAACTTCAAAGTTGAGATTGTAAATATGCATCATAGTTACTTTGTTTTTGTTGTTCACTAAAAATAACTTCCTCCTGTAACCCAAAATATCTAGATCAGAATATAGGTCTAGCAATAATTAGTGTTCTTACCTATTCACTTCAAAGGAAATGAGTTCTGATTATGATACAGGTGGCTTTTAATTTATAAATTGAAATATGACTGCAAAGCTGGTGGGAAATTAGGTGTCAATTTTTTCTGCCTTATGATTTATGAAGAAGGCAAGATATTCAAAATTAGTTTTTCCTGTATGTTTTTTGCTTTTGAAATGAGGCCTTGTCCTACCCCATGTTTCCTGGAAGATTCTGTGGACCAATTTGGATATCAGATTATCAAGCAAGTGAAAACTGATTTGAAAAGGGAAGTGATTTTAACTGACTGTTTAAAACTTCTGTTCTGTGTACCTATTTAATTCAGACATGGAGGGAACAATTGGAAGGAAATGTACGTTTAAGATTGAGCACCCTGACAACTCAGGGCTCAAAAACCAAACAAAAATCCCACCCAGCGTATAGTTGAGTCCTCAGTCAAAAATAGGGAAGACAAGACCTGACATTTTTGATATTTCTGGGGGGAAATCCAACAGGAGAGAGACTTGAAAACAAACTCTTCAGGCTTTCTTTAAACATAAAAAGGCCGGGCACCAGACATATTTTAAAAATATTTTAGCTAGATCACCTTGAAGCAAATGTTGTTTAATCCATACAGTAAAGCATATAGAACTGTGTTATCTATGTTACTTATCACATCATATAATTTTTATTTCTAAATCTACATTTCTTTACAATTACTTGCAATACTTTCTAATATTTTGTAATGCAGTTAACTTTTTCTGTATAGCATAAGGTGTAGATTGAGGATTTATGCTTTGGAGGTCAGCAAGTGATCAAGTGAGGATGTAAAGTGATGCTCTCTTACAGTTTCCCAATGAGTACAAACAACAAAGACCTTGTTAAACTAAATTAGGGTTCGTGGCCTAAACTTGAAATCTGAAGCTGCTTTAAAAGGTACCATATGAGAGGGAAATTGTTCTAAGATGAGTCAGGAGTTGTTGGAAGATGGAGCTGTTTCTTTTTGGATTCTAAGCTCAAACTTTTCTTTTCTAGCTTATTGCACTTTGCAAGCACTTAGACAACTTGTGGGAAGAGAACCGAGGCTGTGTGGTCTTGTTTGCCTGGATGCAGTTTCTTAAGGAAGAAACACTAGCTTACCTGAACATCACCTCCCCATATGAACTAAAACTGTGCCATCAAGAAAATAGGCAGAGCAGGACATCTCTGTTTCCTCTGAATGCTGAGCTGGATGATTGTGGTGCAGCAGGTGCTGCAACAGCACAAGAAGAAATCCTTGATGAAAGAGCTGTACAGGATGTGGAGTCTCTGTCAAGTCTGATAGGGGAAATCTTGGACTTTGATCAGGCTCAGCAGAAAAAATGCTTTAACAGTAAGATGTTCTTGTGCAGCATCTGCTTTTCTGAGAAGCTGGGTAGTGAATGTATGTACTTCATGGAGTGCAGGCATATATACTGCAAATCCTGTTTAAAGGACTACTTTGAAATTCAGATCAGGGATGGTCAGGTCCACTGCCTCAGCTGTCCAGAACCAAAGTGTTCTTCTGTTGCTACTCCTGGCCAGGTAATAGCAGAAGTATATAATCAATGCATGCACACCTCTAGCTTACTACTAAAGCTGAATTGTATATATTGTATATATTGCTCAAACCATAGTAATTAAAGTACAGAGTCTTTTCATGCTACCCAGAGGCCACTTACACACTCCTGAGTTAAAGTTAGATCACCTGGCACCAGTTTTGCCCACTGTTAGTTTCAGATGTCTTGGACACCGATTTGAATTAATATGATCCCACTGATTGTGCTAATTGTTTTCATTATGGGACTGTCAGTGCCCAGGATTTGAATTGCTAGTGAATCTCTTCTTCAGCATATTTAAGATGACTGTGCACAGAAGCTGCAGATTTAATTAGAGTATTATCAATAACTTGCATACTTTCTCTTTGATTATTGCAGTAATCTCCTGATCAGAATGAGAGTCATGTTTAAAATGTGCTAAAGCAAATTCAGCTAGTTGTTGGTACCCATGTCCTAAAAAAGTTTTTTTTCTACCAGAGCTAATAGACTGAACATCTGAATCCAGCAAATATAATGTTATTCTATCCTTTTGTTTAGGTTAAGGAACTGGTTGGAGAGGAGTTGTTTGCACGTTATGACCGCCTACTTCTGCAGTCTAGTTTGGACTTGATGGCAGATGTGGTATATTGTCCTCGTCCATGCTGTCAGACTCCAGTGATGCAAGAGCCAGGTTGCACCATGGGCATATGTTCCAGTTGCAACTATGCCTTCTGTACCGTCTGTAAAATGACTTATCATGGAGTCTCTCCATGTAAAGTCACTGCAGGTGAGTTGCACTGTTTTGGAAATGGAACACAAAGAGAATTGCAGCTTTCATTTTAGAATACAGTGACATTAAGTAGATACTCAGAAACATTTCTAGGGGTAAGTGAGTTGACATCTCTGTCTGTGTGGTGGGACTCTCTGTCTAATGAGGATAAGAGGTTAAACATAGTTGAAGAGCTGGCCTCTGCCCTGAAGAGTTTACAGTTGAATGTCTAGATATGCTGCAACAAGTTAGATGAACAAATGACACAGTTAAGAAGGCCTGTGGTTATGGCATTGTAGTTGCTCACTATACCCATTTGTATATCTTGAGGTTTTTAAAAGAAAAATGATTATTGATAACTTAGAAAGAAATATGATACACAGGGTACATTCCGGTTTCCCACAGTGGCTGGTAGGAAACGCTTGAGGGTAGATGCAAGAAACCCTAAAGTGGACATTTATGGAATAACATGTCCACAGGAAGTTTCTTCCAGCCTTTGAGGAGTTTACCCATATGCCATGAAGCATGAGAGTTTATATTCCAGATATTTTAAAATCCATACTAATGTAACTCAAGATATTATCTATATAAATGTCCATTCCTTTTTTTGAATCTTGTTGAGCATTTGGCCTTGATGTCTTGTGATAGAGTTCCACTAAATGTATGGTGTTAGCAAAAAAATATTTCCTTGCATCAATTTTTAATATGCTACCTATTTCGATTTTATTGACAGTCCTTATTACAAGAGAAGGTAAAGACAAGTGTCTAATCTACCTTCTTTCTACTGTTCATTCTGTATACCTGTATCGTGAACACTCTTATTTATCTCCCCTCTGAACTAATCAATCCTAATCTTTTCAGTCTCATGTCATATGAATTTTTTTTCCATGCCTGTAATTGTTTTGGTCATAAACCTTTTATTTCCACTTTAAGATTTTTCAAGTAGAGTGACTGGAACACAGCATTCCCAGCAAAGGTGATTCATATGATGGAATTGCAATATTTTCAATATAAACTTTCATTCTGTTCCTCATGCATCCTACCATTTTGTTTGCTTTTTTAACTGCAGCTGCATATTGAGCAGATATTTATGAAATAGTACAAGGAACATCTTGTTGAGAATCTCAAACATAACGTGTTTTAAAAAAATAAAGTACTTGTCCCTGGTGTGTTGTGTTTTGTTTTGTTTTGGTCCTGGAGTTTCCACAGCTGAGAGGTGGTAGATTATACTAGTATCAGCAGCTGGGTAGAACTTCTGGGTGGCTGTCGCTGCCTCATTCTCCTCTCAGGGTTATTGGGATCCTCTTGACCCTTGCAATCTTTGGAATCTCCTGGATTATGTTTACTATGAGTTTGGCTCATCGTCTTAGCTAAGAGTATGACTTCCATATGCAATGCGGTATGTAAGGCTGATGTGTTTTTTCTGTGTCTTTATTTCACTCCTTAGAAAAGCTAATGGATTTGCGTAATGAATACCAAGAAGCAGATGAGGCCACTAAAATATTTCTGGAGCAGCGCTATGGCAAAAGAGTGATTCAGAAAGCCCTTGAGGAGGGGGAAAGTAGAAAATGGCTAGAAAAGAACTCAAAGGCCTGCCCTTGTTGTGGCACTCCTATAGAGGTGAGTTTATTGGGCCAAACTTGGAGAATGACTCTTGTTCTTAATTGTTACTGTGGTATGTTGCTAATGCAATTCACTATGGGGACCGGTGCCAGGGAATTACGACTTTCATTCATAGGTTCCATATGATTCCATTTGTGCCTCATCCCTGCTACTGGCTACTCTAGTCTTACTTTTGAGTATTACATTTAATAAAAAGTAGGTATTTTCAGTTTTTAAAGGTATTTATCAGTAGTTCCCCAGGTGCTGGTAATTGCCAACAAACAGTTCAGGAAAAAGTGAGGATTCCAGCGTGTTTAGTAATGCTGCCAAATAAAGCTTCTGTGACACAGGCTACTGGTTCACAAACAGAGAAGGACCTTCACCAATATTGTAGACTTACACTTGTAATAGAGCTTGTCCTCACTTCTGCAGCCAGCAGAAGCAGTTGGCATTACAGTAAGAGAGAACTCCTCCTGTGGGTACACATCTCCTAAAACTGGATTGAAGTGAGGACATGCAACAGACCTCACAAGGATACTAGATTTTTATGGTCCATTTTGCAATTTGGTTGAATCAGGCTGCCTATACCACAAAGGCAGGCAGTGTTCCGCAGACACCAGGGAGATTCTTTTGCCACCAAATATTCTGTAAACTAGGCAAAAGTGTACCTAGCTGGGAGCCAAAAGACCATAATTTCAAACTTCACTTCTACTGATTGCTGTTAGTATTTCCATCCATTTCAGACTTTAATATTGACCATGGCCTTGTATCCCAACCCTAGAAGGCAGTCAAGTCTTCGTCTCCCATTGTGCAAATAAATTAACAGATTATCCCAAGTCACTTCAAGGAGAATTGGGAAGAAAACAGAGGTCTGTAATATAGCAGAATCAAGTTTTAGCCACTTTGCAACACTGCCTTTCAGGTTGAATATGCCAAAACGATGTATTTTGATTATCCTATCTACGTGCCAGTCCCTTTCCAGAGCCAGAGATAGAACCCAGGAATCCTGATGTAGTATTATACTGCTGTCTAACAAATAGCTGTGTAACTGTCTGGCATAATTGCCTTAGGTAACTTAGGTCCCCTCTTTAGTGGCTAGTCCGCATGGAGCTCAGACCCAGCTGGTGACCTTATTGTTGAATGAAATAACTGGTGATGAAAAGTTATTTATTTTGAATAAAATTGTTCGTTTAGTCATACAATGGGTAAACAGTCTAAAAAAACTTTTATAGTTAAATTTTTTTGTAGTCTGTCAAAGATGTTGTGATGTAGTAAAATGCTGTACAGATGTTCCATTTCTGAAAACATACGTTTCTGTCGTTTGTCGCATACTGATTGCTGATGTTGCACAAAGGCAGGTTTGAAGGCTTAGAAGTGACATGAGATGGGATAGCTCAGTGGTTTGTGAGTTCAAATCCTTGAGGGGGCCATTTAGGGATCTGGGGCAAGAATCAGTACTTGGTCCTGCTAGTGAAGGCAGGGGGCTGGACTCGATGACCTTTCAAGGTCTCTTCCGGTTCTATGAGATAGGTATATCTCCATATATATTATATGGTTGATTCTTACAGCTATTCCTTGTTTGTTTCCCCCACCAGAAACTAGATGGTTGTAACAAGATGACATGCACTGGCTGCAGGCAGTACTTCTGCTGGCTTTGTATGGGTTCTCTGTCTAGGGTGAACCCATATAGGCACTTCAATGATACATCCTCCCCATGCTTTAACCGGTACGTATTCACAATATATGCCCTCAAACACAATACAAGCTCCATCTGTATAGCATTTTTCTTGCGAGCCCCCCTTCTTCCCCAGATAATTTTTTCACTTAATTACATAGCTAGTTACAAAGTTTAAATACAAATGAGAGAAATTTTGAGATGTAGGCAAAAGAATAAAATATTTTCAGATATGATTTGAAATATGGTATGCCTTTGAGGGATTTTTTTTCAGTGTTGTTGGAATGGTTCATTTTCATGTATAGGTTGCTCAGATATCACAATGGTGAATCTGGTATAAATATGTAGGAAGGCAGCTCTAAAGGAACTACAGAACTGGAGGCGAACGCCATCAGCATTGGGATTGTGTGGAAGAATAGAGGAGATCATTGCTACTTGGGTAGATGGTAGGGGAAGTGGATGAGAGGTGTATTAGCATGAAAGCTTGGTTCACTGACTTGCATTCTGTGTCTTGGAATGTTTTGCTAATCAAGCAGGATTGAAGAATTCTTTAAAATTATATTTCATTCCCAAATCTTTCTGGGCATGTATAATATACCCCTCACTGTGGTATGTAAGTGTCATATCAAATTAATACTAAGACCACATTTTTCATCCCTCCATTGCTTATTCTGCTTTCTTAAGTGGATGTGTTCAGTAATATTTATCTCCAGAGGAAATGTTGCTGGTCATTGTACAGCCATTTTTGAAGTAAATGCTGTGCAAAGAGGAGTGTCATGCATTATGTTGTAAAGGCCACAAGATGTGGACTCTTCCTAACCTCTAGTGGTAGGAACTTCCCAGCAACAGGGCATTGGCTGTAAAAGGCACGATGACTACTGGCTCCTGAAAATTTTGCTCTGGGCTTCATCAGCCTTAACAAAACCTTTGATCATAGAAAGTTTTAGCAAAGGAAACCAGTGTCTTGTCTTATAGCTGGGCTTCAAAGATCAGCCCTAGGATGTTGAGTCTCTAATATTAGACATTGTATTGATGCTTCCATGGGAGGGAATGGGAGTCAGGACTTCTGAGTTCTATTCCTTGTTCTCGAATATATGAAAGTCAGTAGCAAAAGTCGTCTTCTTTCTGTGCCTCAATTTGCCTGCTTGTGAAATGGGGAAAGGATCTATGTTCAGAGAATTGTTCATGACTGGACTTTCTGGCCTATGCTGATTGGCTCTTTGCTCCAACCCTCCCTCTTCCTCCCCCACCATCTCCTCTCCTCTCCTCTCCTCAGTTTCACTCCACAATTGCCCTTCTTTGCCCCACCCCTCTTACCCACCATCCCTTCAATGTTCCGTCTCCCTTCTCCTTTCTTTCCATTTAGCTTATTTCCTCCTAATTTAAACCCACACCCCAAAAAATAGATTAATCATTGAACTAATTTGATGTGTTTGCTGCATCACATTTTTCACTCTGCTTGTGTGTTACACCCTGTTCTCCTACCCTTGTCTACTTAGGCCTTGGCTACACTGGCACTTTACAGCGTTGCAACTTTCACGCTCAGGGGTGTGAAAAAAGATACAGCGCTGTAAAGCCTCAGTGTAATCAGTGCCGCAGCGCTGGGAGCGTGGCTCCCAGCGCTGCAAGCTACACCCGTAGAGGAAGTGGTTTACGTGCAGCGCTGGGGGAGCTCTCCCCCAGCGCTGGCGCTCCGACCACACTCACACTTCAAAGCGCTGATTGTAAACTCTTCAGGACAAGGTTCTCTCTACTACTGTGTTTGGATAGTGCCTAGCACAATGGGGCTCTCTTCCAGTCTGGTCTTAGGCACTACCATAATAAAAATGATTAATACTACTACTCTCTGGGGGCTTAATTATCATTATCATTTATTTTTATTACCATAGTGCCTAGGAGCCCTAGTCATGGACCAGGACACCATTGTTCATATAGAAATGCAAAATATTTTATTTGACTCAACTTTGGCTGTTGCAATACATGCATTTCAATGAAATGACAAAAATAAAGAAGCTGCAAAGTTCAAATCATAGTTTCAAATTCAAGTTGCTGTTCAGTGATTCCTAATACAGATTCTTGCCTCTCTCACAGGTTGTTTCAAGCTATGAATGTTGATGGTGACTTCTGGGATGCTGAAAATGAAGACTAATTATGGTCCGTATCACCTAGAGCTGAAGAAACAAGAAATGAATCTTTTCCGCTTACGTCAAGTTTGTTTGCTGTCATATGATGAGTGGTAATACTTCACACTGCAGGCTGCTTACACAACCATTTGGATGCTGTTGCCACAAACAAAAGAGACCAATTCCCTCCTCTTCTAGTAGTTTAGGTCCCTCATGTACATATCCAGTGCTAAACAGAGTGAACAAACTGTCATCCGAAGGCTTAAAAAATAGTTGAGAAAACTCTAAATACCATAATGTGCCCCTTTTTCTGAAACACGTCCTAGAAATTTCTGTTTGGGAATTTCTCCAGGAAGTTTGGCCTTGCAAGGATCTCTGGATTCCATCCTACATACTTTGCAATAATCTTTCCTATCACTGAGGTGGGCTAGATGTGATCTCCTTGGAGCCTTTTGGTGAAGCTGCTTGTGCCCTTTGCAGGAAGACTATTAAACATAGCGTAAGAATTTCTCCCCTCTCTCTGAGACTGAGCCAGTTGCGTTCATAGCATTTCCTGATCTGGATCCAAACTGATTTTTCTGTGGTGGCTCACTGCTCTAACACTGACACACTTCACTGGGGTGGTAGAGGTTTATAAATTGCAGAATTTTTGCCCCTTATTCCTTCTCTTTCTCCCGTCCTCCCTCCACCACAGAGTGGATCTCATGTCTGGGTCCTGTGTAGAAGGTTACTGACAAACATTTCCTGTTTTCATAACTCTCACTCTCCTTGATTCAGTTTCAGTAATTCATTTCCATGTTGCTATCATATCTTAACAGGGATGGAATTTATATGTCTGGTGATTATTTTCATAATGATGGATATTAAAACAGTCTGTGTGCCCAACTTGTGAAATTGTGTGCAGTGTTTCTTGACTCAAATATTAATGAGGTGCTTAAATAAAAGAAAAGCAACCTTAGACACTGAACTGAAATTTTATAGGTACACAGTTGTGACTTGAATCCCCTAACTGCATGTTTTCCCTTCCCAATTTCTAGTTAAAATTTTTTGTGAAATTATTATGTCCTTTGGCCAAAGACCTCTAAATAAATGTCCAGGAGTAATGGGCAGCCTTCCATCTGAACTAGCTCACTCATTCACACGGTCATACTTCAAAATAAGAAATTATTGGAAAACCAGATCTCCCAACCATGTAGTTTTACAAGCAGTCTTAAATGTGAGAACAGTGCTTAGATTACATTTTTAGAAATACCTTTTCATCTGTAAGATAGGCTAGAAAACAGCTGCTTTGACTTTTTAATGAGAAATGTACCTTCTTCAAAATAAGAACGCAGGGCCTGAATGGCTCAGGAGCTAGGTAATGATACAGAGTGTCAAGGTCAACTCTTCATATGCAGTTTTTACTCAGATGTCTGTTTAGCTGAATTGAGTAAATAGTTTTAGTCCATTTTTGGAAGGGACAAAGATTCCTGTTACACAACTCACTATCATGGTTGCTATCTTGAGAGAGTGTCTGCCTCCTAGTCTCTCTCAATCTGCCTGTGTTAGTTTTCAAAGCATTATTTGCAGAAATAGGCATGAGATGTTATGCAGTAAAGAGGCTGGTAAGTTTTTATCCTTTAAAATCATGTTTTAAGGGTTCAAAAGAGCCTTGTTCCTCAGCTTTGTAAAAAGGATGTAAATCTGTATTACCACGATGAATTAAGAGGGAGATGAATAAACGTTATTTAGAAATTTAGATTTGTTCTTTTTATCTGTAGAACATGCATCTAGGCTCAGTGCTTTTGCTGCTGATTTCACATCCTAGACATTAACTTTCCATTTCCTTCTGTGGACAATTTGCAATGCTCAGTGCCATAATATATGGTACAGTCTTTGACAATCAGACTAAGAGCCAAGTTCTGGCGTTAGGTATGTGTGTAAAGATTGACAAGTTCTGGAAGCTGGAATAGTTCTAGCTACTTAACAGTATCTTACCCATAGCTGTTAGAGGGCCCAAGCAAAATATTAATTTTTCTGCAGCAGCTCTGTAAAATTTTCTAGCAGGAGCATCTCTCTTTACTGTGTATGACCTGCTTTAAAAATGGTTTTTTCTGGTGCAATTTCACACAAATTTAGGATGAAGGCAAAATTCTTGCAACAATGGAAGCTAGCTTGAAGGAGGTGGCTGTGGAATTGAGTAAACATGCTTTCCTGCCTGTTTTTACAAGTTGCTTTTTAAATCCAGAGGTGGTAATAGACAAAATGATGTATAGAAAGCCCAGACTTGCGTCACTTCTTAGGTTCCGCCATATAGTGAGCAATGTATTCTGGTTGTTTTATCTCAGTTAACTTTTAAATGAAGCGTTTAGAGTAAAATTTTCAAGAGCACCGAAGTCCTATGCACAGCCAGGGAGTCCTAAGTAACTTAACTACTCTTGAATTTACCTCCAGTTCTACTTCCATCTCTTCCTCTTTCCACAGATGCCTTTTTCAGTGGGCGGTGACAATCCTTACCCTCAAGCTTTGCCCGCTAACGATCTTTCAGACACACTAGCATCTCTCTCCCCTACAATTATTTCTGTCTGGCCTTGCAGGATGTTTTAATTCCTAATAAAACTTTGAGAGTTAATGGGTAAAGACAGTCAACACGACTTAGTTTATTTGGATTAAAAAATACTGCATTTAATGTAGAAAGTTATGTTGTGGATAGTTTGTAGGATTTCCATATAAACAAATACATATCCCCCACTTAAAAAACAGCACAAGTGACTTACACTTCAGTAGTTTGATGTAAGCCCTTTTGGTAGTAATAAGGACAAAACCAATGGAGTTTTGGAAGTAGCAAGGTCTATAGCAGTAGACAGTTTCATTCATCACAAAGTGGATTTAGGTGGTAAATATATGGGCTAAATTCATGGACACCTGAATTACAACAGCTCTCCCTGCATATACCACCATGACTTATGAGGAAAGGCAAGAGGTGCACTGGCTAGAAGATCTGGAGGAGGGCAATTGGCCCTACCCTGCTGCAACCAACAGAACACTTAACGGCGGGGGGAGAACTGAATCCACAGATATTTAGACTTGATTGCTATTGTCTAATGACAGTACCTTAGTCTTGACATACAGTGACATTCAGATAGTCAGGATTCTAAAAATCCAAACATTATGAAGTGAAATAGTAGCCAGAGTTACACAGATGGATAAGGAACAATTGCTGTTTAACCATTTGATGGCAGCTACTTCATTAAGCTGAGAAGACTGAAGAGCCAGGGCAGGTGCATTTGAGATTTTGCTGAAGGAGGGTGCATAGCACATCACAGGATCAGGGCTTTAGTGGAAGCATATATACATCAATGGACACTGAAGTGAGGAGCATCTTCTCAAGAAAGCCCCTAAACTAAAATGGTACAAATTAATTCAGGGGAGCTTTGAAGAAGTTTATTTAATGGCTAACTCTAGTTAGTGCTAGTACTTCCATTTCATGATGCTAGTGCAGTTGAGATTAATAAGTGCACTGCAGGGGGGAAAGAGAAACCTAGATGTGTGTCCTTCAAATGTAATACATTATACAGTTACCCATTTGATTTTACTTCCTTTCATATCTTCACCTTTTGAGTTGAGGGATATCTATTTCCTGTTCTCATTTACTTGCTTTATAGATTATAAATCTCATTTCAGTTGGCTTCACCAATAGCATGTGAGTAGGTTTGCAGTTGTTAGAACACAGTACATAAGGTCCCATCCTCATCTAGTTTATTAAACCCAATGTACTCAGCATTCATCTCTTTTAAAAGATGGAGACAATAAATGAGCACGTCTCTCCTGATTTATGAGCAAGTACAAGAAGAATGTTTAGGGAGGGATTCCTCCTCTGCTGGTTTCCAAGAGAAGAGCCTGCTTAGCATCACACCAGCCCCCAAGAAACTAGTCACTGTACGGCTTCTTAGACTGTCTTCTTTCTGCTCCTGTTTCCTTCATACTGTATAAGGGTTCCACAAGCTTGTTATGAACAAGCATTAAACCTGATGTAGGGGGAAAAGGAAAGGTTGAGTATAGGTAGTTAAGTGCAATAAATGGAGGACTTTTGCTTTTAGTTATGGCCACTAATATCCTTATGTTTCCCTCTTCCCACACAACCCTCAAAAGTATTTTTCACCCCATCACTGTAAGCTTGATATTGGAGTGTCAGTATAATTAATTTAAAAAACTCCTTAGTCATTTACCACCACTACAGACTAACAGAATTTTTTAAATCTAGTTTACATTCTGTTATGTACAGAAAGAGGGACATACTTCACTCAGCTTGGAGAATTAATCTAGCCTCACTCACTTTCATTTCTTCTAAGAAATAGTTTCTAGTTTTGAGTTACTAACTCAACACAGGGTTCATAACATTATAGTGGAATATTTAAATGTTACCCTGAATAGATTTCCAGTCAGTGGAGATTTTGTATTTTTTTTTTTTTTTAAACTTTAGGGTTGAGAGTTATTTGACAGCACTTCCTTCAAACAATTTTTCTGACAGGAATGATTTGCTAAATTAAATGGTAGCCTTTAAAGCAGAGGTGGGCAAACTACGGCCCACGGGCCACATCTAGCCTGGCCCCTCCCCTGCTATCCCGTCCCCCCGCAGCAATGCTGCCACACGAGCAGCACGGCTGGCTGCGATCTGCTGCTGCTCTGAGAGACATGGTAAGGGGATTGAGGGGGTTGGATAGGGGGCAGTTAGGAGACAGGGATCAGGGGGTGGTTCGATGGGGTGGAGGTTCTTGGGGGGGGGCAGTCAGCAGGGAGGGTTGTATAGGGGGTGGGGCCCAGCGGGGCAGGGATCTCAGGAGCAGGCAGTCAGGAGACAAGGAGCAGGGGGGTTGGATGGGGCTGGGAGTTCTGAGGGGGGCAGTCAGGGCAAGTGGGAGGGGGCCAGGCTGTTTGGAGAGGCACAGCCTTCCCTACCCAGCCCTCCATATAGTTTTGCAACCCCAATGTGGTCCTCAGGCCGAAAAGTTTATCCACCTCTGCATTAAAGTATAGAAAAGCTAACTGAAAAAGTGGCCTGATCTGGCCAAATATTTACCTTTAAAGTATTTCACTGTTTTAACTTTGAGTTCTAAGGTGGCATCTTCATCACACACAAAGACAGTGCTGGGATGCTGCTGAAAGGCAGACACTGTCCACATGTGGTTTACCCCTTCCTCAATGGCTTTGTACAAAGCAAATGCTTTATGGGCTCCTGTGATTAGAATCATAACCTGAATGCAAAAACAAAAAAACACAGGAACAACAGTTGGGTGTTCCCTTTAAATGTACATCACAAAACCTAAGTGTTATTTGAAGCAGTAGATGAGTAAATCATCTAAAGAAGAAAATTATTTTAGTCCTCCCCACAGTGTTTCACTTCATTGACTGGGCACTGTTCACTTTGTCTGTATTGTTTTAGGTAGTAAAATTATGGCTTGCCTGGCCATTTTAAAGTTTACCCACTTGTTACTCTAAGCTCTCCCTTTAGTGTTTATGCAATAATAGACTAGAGCAGTTCAGAGGAGGTGATTAACGGTTATGAACTACAGGTGTAAAAATAAATTCAACCACACCACCTTGTGACTCACAATTTGCTGGTACACCTCTGAGTAAGTCAGTGGTTCTGACATTTACCTTGTGAGATTGCCCCCTGGAAACCTCCCTTACCCAGACCCCCAGGCTAAATACAACTGTTCTGCATAGTTACATTAAAAATGGAAGCCACATGACTAACTCATTTTGATGCAATGCGTATAACTGTTTGGTCATACCCTTCTCTCCCTGCATGTATGGTTTTGCTTTTATTAGGACCAAATCTCAGCCGTCATGCCGCATTTATAAGCCCTTCAATTTGTGTCTAATTTGATCTTTGCAATCAAAGCCCCAGGAAAAAAAGCTATGAGGTACTTTTGCAGGGTACAAAAGGTAGGTGGTTTAGTTGAGCAAACGACACTTCTGGAAGTTCAGTTATAATGCCTGGGATTGGGCTGCAGAAAGTACCACTGCTTGGAGACTAGACAACCTTTTGATGCTCCATGGAGCATGATATTAAGTCATTGTATTTTAATTCTAACCTCTCTAGCATCCATGACTGTGCCTACTCCAACTGTGAGAGCCATTGTGGGGACTTTGGAGAGGTCGCCATCAAAGAATCTAGCATTAGCCAATATGGTGTCCATAGCCAACGTCTTCACTCTAGTTCTGGACACTAGACTTGAGCCGGGCTCGTTGAAGGCAATATGACCATCTGGACCAATACCTGTGTTGGAGACAGTTTAAGAACTGTGTCACTACCTTAACACATCATAGGAAGCAAAGCCAACATCATTCTTACTGTAAGGATGCTATAGGCTCCTAAGAATAGCTACAGAATAGGTGAAGCACATTACTTTCATACAAGAACTCGCAACTTTGCTCAAGATCCTGCTTCCCTTGAAGTGAATGGCAAATTTCCTACTGAATTCAATAAGAGCAAAGACACTGTTCCTTTGCATTTTGAGAGGCAGTAACTTGGATGTTAGCACTCAAACGCATCAGGTTAGAAGATACCACTGTCTCAGAGGGGTTCTAGCTGATTACATCAGTTACCTGGTAGAACTTGCTAGCGTAAAGGTTACAACACAGTTTTGGTTAGCACACCTTCCCCTCCTCCCCCTCCCCCATTTTTACTACTTGATACTTTTCTGAAGAATTCACCTATTGGACTGAAGTTTTCAAATCTAGATCTTGGATGAAATGGCAATTTAAAACAAATCAATGCATTTGAACATCATTAGCGATTTGACTTCTGTGAAAAAAAAAGTTACACTCCTTCCCCCTTCTGGGCAAATATACCTCAAAAATGGCTGAACTTTAAAATTAAGCATGTAAAGAGCGCTCATTAAGGATGTCATCCACTGCCAAGTGGATCAAAACCACTCTGCCATCATCCCTTACCCCTGCAGACTTTGTAGCCAGTCTATGGTTCACATTTTGAGACCCATCTACTTGAGCAGGAGCCACATTCCACTGACCTGGTATGGCCACAAGGCTTGACCAGAGATGGAACAGCTACTAGGACAACCTGAACATCTCATTGAGACAGGAAAAAACCCCAAACACACACCACAAGCGAGTCACCTATGCATAGCATTTGTCCCCATCAGTGCCACAGAAGGGAATGGATAGAGGTGACATTTGACAGGTGTGCTTACAGTAATTGGAAATGGGATGCAAATGTGGCTTTACTGACTGCAAATCTAATAAGTAGCTTAAACAAAAATGCCCCAAAGTTAGCTAGAATTATGGCAAAAACAAGGTTGCGTTCTCTCCAAGTCTGTTATTCCTTCAGATTTTCACCTCCAACAAAGAGTTCGATTCCACCAGCTGCTTTGATTTTCCCCTCAAAAGCATCACACTCTGCCTGTAGGTCAGCTGCATTTCCATCCAGAATATGGGTGTTTTCTGGAGAGATGTCAATGTGCTTGAAAAAGTTATTCCACATGAAGGAGTGATAACTTTCCAGGTGATCCCTTGGGAGACCTGTTGACCAGGAACATTTATTATTTCTTGTTTATATTACAGTCACACCCTCAGACCCCTTCAGGACACAGGGCCCATTGTGCTGGACATTGTACAAACACAATCCCTGCTTCAAATGCTTACATCCACGGCCCCATTGACTTTCACACCCTGATTTCTATAGCTTTCAGGACTGGTGCCTCAAATGATAAGTGGGGACAAGAGAGAGGGATACAATAACCTATATAAAAAATTTACATACATTTGCATAGACATCAGGGGTTTTGATTACAAATCAATGCCAGTATCCCCATCTGCCCTTCAAGCTGGGCTTTCTTAACTTCCATGAGTTTAAAAAAATAGTCACAATAGCTCCAGTAAGATCACAGTGTTAGGAAGAGGCAAATTATCCTAGTTATATGGATAAGGTGCATTAATATTATGGAGCAGGTTCTCCAAAAGAGCAGATATACAGCAGGTCTACTTTTTCTTATCTTTACAACATTCTGCAGAATTATTGTTAGTCCAAGCTTGTTAACACTATGCCAAAACCAGAGAAGCAACTTTAGTCTGATTAACAATCAGGGAATTCTTCCAAGAACTCCCTGATAGTTCTATAAAGGATGATTCTATAACAGTCTAACCCTAACCCGAAACTCTGACTATGATAATTTTTTCTGTGAACAATCTGTCCACTCAAGTCAGGAAGAGAATGCAATAGCATTAGGGCCAAAGAGCAAACTAACACACATATTTAGCACGTATGTTTGGTACCTTGATAACCAGAGGATTTGTTCACTTTTCTCTCTGAACCAGCTCTGAGAAGAGAATATTACATCACAACTTTACAAACAAGGCAATCCTAATCTAACGTAATAGGACCACATATCAGTAAGTCTGAAGTGCAGTCTTGCTGGAGTACTGCCTGTCTTTGTTATTAATTACAAACAGGGCTGCAGCATTCCACCCAAACCAGCCAAGTAGCAGAAGTAGCAGTTTCCCTGATCAGAAGAAAGCTGAGCTAAAATGGGAACTTTAAAGATGTTACATACAATTTGCTAACAGCATCTTCAGTGGGACTTCTTTAATTATATACTCAGGTACTATATCACTCAGCTTTTCAGAGAGGTATAGCTAATGTGATCTCTCTAATTGGAGGGGAAAATTGCAGCTCGTTAATTTGTATTACACAGTATTCCAAATTCCTCTCTTTCTCCTCCCCATCTAGTTTTGGGATCATTTTACACTGAGTTCTATACAAAGTGATTTTGAATTAACAAATGTCTGATTTCATTTGATTTTACTCACTGGAATAAATAAAGTTTGGAGACAAAAAAGAAAAAAAAGCTGGATTGTGTCCTTACCACAACATTTCATGAAATAAGATGACTCACCTACATATTCATCCATATTAAAGGTTTTCACAAATTTGAAGGACAAGTCTCCATTCTTGTAATACTCAATCAGCTTTTTGTAACATCCTAAAGGAGTGCTTCCTAAGAGAGATATGGGGAAAAAAATAAAAATAGTTACTGGAATTAGCGTATGCACAGCATTGTGAAACACTGAGCTGCGTAAGAGCTATACATCATTAATTCAAAGTATTTTATGTTACTGAAAGACTGAACTATTTAATTACAAAATATTGGCTCACACATATAGAAAGCCATCTCAGCAAATTCAGTTCTGGTGCCAGCTCAAAATCCTACTCAGAGCAGAACCTTACTAATGACTGGGAGACATTGAAAATTACTAAGTATAGCAAATAACACAATCACTATCACATGGTCTCTTTGGGCCTCAGATTCCCTATGCGTAAAATCGAGACAGCATTCATCTACCTTGCAAAGCAGGGGGTTGTGAGACAGGCAATGTCTAAACACAGCTACTTTGAAGATGTTTCGCACTAAATATTATAAAACAAAAATAAAAGCAGCCATATGTACTAAACAGTGGTTTTACCAAGACATCACATAAGTAGCCTGGGTGAGACCAAACTAGCTCTTACATGGTGTGGTGGGAGGGGCAGCCCAGTGGGTTGCACTTCTGATGCTGCCTCCCCAAAAACAAGAATGTGGTTGGATCACAACCCTAACATAAAAAATAATATGGAAACAAATCTAAATCAACTTTCAGAGTCCAGCTCCTGTTGCTCCAAGATTACAGACTCTTACTACTTGAATTAAAGGGGAATCTCCATGATTAGCCATAAAGGGGCTATGACACACAGTTGAGCAGTTCTGATTCTGTCTAGTTGTAATATTGGAGATTCTCTTTTAATTCAAGTAGTAAGGGTCTAATCTTGTAAGTAGATGAATGCTGTCTCTATTTTACACATTGGGGAAGCACACTGTGCTCCAAAGCACCACTGACTATTCCACTTATGCGAAGAGGTATTTTGTCATGCAATGCATCAGCGTCTATATTATTTGGGAGGCATCACTCTATATAACTGATTTACTTTAAAAACAGAGAAAGGTTTCTTAAGCTAAGTAAATTATATAGACTGTTTCTCCCCAAACAACAGAACCGTCCATCTATATGTTGCATAACGAGACACTCCCTTCACATTAGGGGAATATTCTGCCACTTAAATTCTCCAACTGGTGAAACAGTCAGGATACTTTACAGTTGATTAAACAGAAGGTACCATCAGCATCTTAAAGAATCTTCTTTCAAAGCCTACCTGTGGGAAGTCCAAGAGTGAAGTATTTGTCCGGGCCAGGGTTAAACTGGATAATTCGATTCCTAATGTATTTTGCAGCCCACTCACTGGCTTGCGCATAGTTCTCAAGAATGATAAGTTTCATTGTCTCCTGCACATTTAAAATAAAGAAGCTTAAACAAAGGGGTTCACTTTCTACACTGAAATAAATATTGGGAACTCACATCGCTACCCATGTTTCTGTATCGTTACATTCTCTCTCCACCTCTCACTGCAAGAGGTACATATAATATCTGAGTGCATTCGTGAAGCAATAACCAAGTTACTTTGGCCCTGTGAAAGGAACACTGTTAGCCAATAGCAGATACTACCAAGAAGAATTAGCCACTAAGGATTAGATTGCTTCCTAGGCAAGTTATTCCTAAATAGGGGCAGGAAAAGAGCTTGGGTGTACTGAGCATCCAGTTTCTTGAAATGGTGTGGCATTTTGGATCTGGAAGAAATTGGATGTAGATTCCTAAGGATACCCCTCAAATCAGAGGAGGCACAGGGAAATCTGACAGACCCTGTGCCTTCATGCTGACTCTCCTTCCCAGCTGTCTCGGACTCTTGGCAGTATAGCTTGGCAGAGGCCATACTACAAGGGGTTCTCTGCAAGCCAGTGCCCAGAACCTGCCCAAATAGGGTTACCACTTACAAAGGGAAAGAAAGAGGCAAGTTAACGTTGACCAGAGCAGCATTAGCTTACCCTAGTAGTTTGGGTTTTGAGGGGTATACAGCTTCCTCCACAGGACCCTGTCTCTTCCCCACCCCCACCCCAAATCCTATGAATACAGATCAGCCAGTGGGGTTGGGGAGAAGGGCAAACAATGCCCTGGAGGCAGCACTCCCTGGCTTCTTTTCAGGCCTGGCTCCACTAGATCCTAATTCCCTCTCCACATGCCAACAGGAGAGGATATGATCCCAAATTAAACGGAAGCTGGCATCTTGGCACCCTGGTGTGGTAAGATACAGGGAATGCAGCTTCTCTTTGAACCCACCCCCAGTCTGAAGACTTGGGGAGCTGTTTGCAAGGTAATCCCTCTTCCCAAGAAAATGAGAGCTAAGCAGAAGGCAACCCACTGCCTGCAGGTGACCTGGCCTAATTTACCTGAGAGTGAAACTAAAGACAGGGTGGGTGTTCCCCAGATCGATCATGTGCATTAGTTAACCCAGGTAAAGAACGAGGCCTAAAAAAGAGCTGCCACCCCAGAGACTGTTCTGGGAAGGGGTCAGCTTGGTCCTACATTCCCTGTGAGAGCTCAGGGCCACCTCACACACCCAGTCCCAGCCTAGGCCCGGAGAGCATGAGGACCTTCCAGTGTCCCCCTCTCCACAGGGCAGCTGGGTGACCGCTCTGCTAGGAAGTGGCCCCACTCCGGGACAGGGGCGTTAGTCTCCTTCAGGGGGGCAGAGAGAGAGTGGAAGGCAGCAATGGGCCTTTCAAAGCAGGCACAGGCTGGGCCATCCCCGCTCATCAGGGGCTACCGATAACCCCCTGCCTCAGTCTGGCCAGGCGCTGGGCCCCTGGGCCGGCGGCTCAGCGAGCACCCGCCCACGGTCACTCCAAGCCGCTGCGGCTGATCGTGGAGCCTGCACTCCGGCGCCCACGGAGCCGGCAAAACACCCCTACCGCGGCACAGCAGGCGGGAGCGCGACTTTAACGCCCTTCCAACAAAGGGACGCCAGCCGCGTCCCGCGGGCGCCATTTTAACCCCAAGGGAGCGGCTGGGACTCGAACTCTTGCCCCAGCCCTCCCCGCGGGGCCCCAGCACAGCCCCCCACAGCAGCCGCAGCGCGCCGCGCCTCGCACTCTAGCGCCTCCTGCCGCTGCCGCCGCAGCCTGCCCGGCGCAGCGCCTCCGCCAGCAGCGCAGGGCTCACTTACCTGTCCCGGCGCGCCAGCCCCCGCTGCGCCCGCCCCCCACTCACCTTCCCCCAAAGCCGCGGCCCTTCGTCATATGACTGGGGGCGGGTCATGCAGGAGGAGCTGACTCAGCAGCGCGGACTCCAGGCGCCCTCCCCCCGCCGAGCACTTCCCCTGCTCCGGCCGGCCAGATGCGGCTCACGCTTCGCTTCCAAAGCTGAAAGGGTCCTACGCCGATCTGGGCTCTCCTGTGAGCTTTGTGCTTGGGCAACACAGTCCTGGTTTGCTTGCATGCAGCTTCTGAAATACCGTATTTATTAACCAGCCAGTAGCTGGGTTTTTAACCCTTCATTTTTAAAGTAGCCAAAACAACAATCTCGGGACAGACTTAATTAGAATTCTTTGGGGGGGGGGGGGTCACCAACATGTGGACCAGCGTGATCCAGAGGCTGCAGTGTATTTGAACTTTCACAAATCTTTTGACAAGGTCCCTGACCACAAGCACTTATGCACAGCAAGCTGGCATGGGATAAGACAAGAGGGGAAGGTCCTCTCATGGATCAGTAACTGATTAAAAAGTAGGGAACTCCTTCACATAACACAAGAACTAGGAGTTACCCAATGAAATTAATAGGGTGCAGGTTTAAAGCAAATAAAAGGAAGTACTTTTTCACACAACACACAGTCAGCCTGTGGCTCTCTTTGCCAGGAATTGTGAAGATAAAACCTATAATTGGATTTAAAAAAGAATTAGAAATGTAAGCAGAGTCAGGATGAGCTCTACCCTGACATCTGGTGGTGAATTATGGGGAGTGTGGAAAGGAATTTTAGGTGTTTGCATTAGCACACCCACCTCACCTAGCATAGCCCATAGCAGCCTGGGATGGTTATTTTGACAGCTCTGGGATCCTCAATTTCTTTGTTATTGGGGCAGGAGGAATAAAGTGTTGTTACCCTGATTATGTGAATGAGGAACTATGAGACTGCTTTATGCTAGAGATGTCTCAACATCAATTAAGTATCACTTGCTAGACAAGGGACATCGGTGCCAAAACTCAGTGAAATGAGAGAGGTTGGGGATTGGTGTGTATGCCTGATGGTATAGGAAAAAATAGGTTTCAGAATGGAGACAGGTAAATAGACGTGTTCCCTAGCGAGCTGTACTGGGACCGGTGCTGTTCAACATACTTATAAATTTATAAGTTGGGGAAAGGGATAAACAGTGAGGTGGGCACTGCTGGGCTTGGGGTGAAGGAGTAGAGGGCATGGTTCCAGCACCTCTGGTCCCCCCACTTTTAGGGCACTTCTGCTGCTCCTATACAGGGCAAAAAAAATGACAGATGAAATTCAATGTTGAAGACATGCAAAGTAATGCATTTTGGAAAACAATCTCAAGGATACATACAAAATAATGGGGTCTGTATTAGGTGTTACCACTCAAGAAAGAGATCTTGGGGTCACTGTGGATAGTTCTCTAAAAACATCTGCTCAATGTGCAGCAGCAATCAAGAAAGCTAACAAGGTTAGGAACCATTAGGTCAGTGGTAGATAATAAGACAGTGTTTCCCAGGGTACAGTCTGAATTGATGGATAGCTATATCCTCTCAATTTTTCACCCTAAGGGGCCTTTTTCACTGCTTTGCTGTGAGAGCAACTATGCCTGGTTTGCCTACCCACAGCCTCCAGCATATAAATCAATCCCAGGTATACTGTATGAGTGCTTAGCTATCCACCCATGAATTACACCAGCAGGACAACAACAGCAAACTCCCAGTCCCAGATTTCCCCCCAGTAATGTGCATCTTCTTCTACCCAGGACCTTCCTGGACAATTCAAGTTCATATAAAATCTATTAATAGAAAATGATATGCACAAGTCTTGTTATCCCAATTAAAGTTCCCAAACACTTCACTACAAACACTCACTGATTTAGATAAAACAATAAAACAAGTTTATTAACTACAGAAAAATAGATTTTAAGTGATTACAAGGAATAAGGCATAAAAATCAGAATTGGTTACAAAGAAATAAAAGGTGAAATACAAGCTAATACCTAATTTAACAAGCTTAGTGAACTTAAAGCAAAAGGATCTTTCTCACCACATGTTCTAGCAGGCTTATTGACTGGATCTTTCAGCCAGGACCCTCCCCAGTTGACTGATGCTTACTTTATCTTCCAAGTATTGTCAGTGCTGTGCGTGACTAGATATGAAGGGAGAGAGAATTTGTGTCCTCTGTTCTCACTTCTTACAGTTATTTTCCACTTTGAAATCATCAGGTGAGATTCAGGAGACAGAAAGTTTGTTTGGTCAGGAACTTCCAGCTGTTCCATTGCCAATATGTAAATTTCTCACTCACACCCTTCTTCCTGCCAAAGAATGGCCACTTAACCAGGTGATAGTCCATATGATTATGTTGACACTGGGCTGAGGTGTTGGCTAGCCTTTTGGCTCTGGGGAACTGGTTTGAAGCTGATTCCCTAGACTTCGAATATGTCTTTTACAGTAGAATTTTATAACTTTACATACAATGTTCCCACACATATTTTATCAGGACAAGAATGATCAGTAAATTGTGAGTTTTCAGATGATACCTTAGAAGGCATACTTTATACAACATTTATCACAGTCTTGTAAAAAGGGTGAGCATAGTGATACAGATTGTCACGGACAGTAAATGTAATAATGACACTATATAAATCCATGGTACACTCCCACCTTGAATGCTGTATGCAGTTCTGGTCACATCGTCTCAAAAAAGACATTGTAATTGGAAAAAAGGTACAGAGAAAGGCAACAAAAATGATTAAGGGTATAGAACAGCTTCTATATGAAGAGAGATTAAAAAGACTAGGATTATTCATCTTGGAAAAGAGATAACTAAGGGGAATTATGATAGAGGTCTATAAAATCATGAAGGGTGTGGAGATAGTGAATAAGGAAGTGTTATTTACTCCTTCACATAACACAAGAACTAGGAGTTACCCAATGAAATTAATAGGGTGCAGGTTTAAAGCAAATAAAAGGAAGTACTTTTTCACACAACACACAGTCAGCCTGTGGATCTCTTTGCCAGGAATTGTGAAGATAAAACCTATAATTGGATTTAAAAAAGAATTAGATATGTAAGCAGAGTCAGGATGAGCTCTACCCTGACATCTGGTGGTGAATTATGGGGAGTGTGGAAAGGAATTTTAGGGTATTTGCATTGGCACACCCACCTCACCTAGCATAGCCCATAGCAGCCTGGGATGGTTATTTTGACAGCTCTGAGATCCCCAATTTCTTTGTTATTGGGGCAGGAGGAATAAAGTGTTGTTACCCTGATTATGTGAATGAGGAACTATGAGACTGCTTTATGCTAGAGATGTCTCAACATCAATTAAGTAGCACTTGCTAGACAAGGGATATCGGTGCCAAAACTCAGTGAAATGAGAGAGGTTGGGGATTGGTGTGCATGCCTGATGGTATAGGCACCTTTTGAAGGTCTGGAGCACTAATTGCACAGTCTTCTCTCTCCACTGTTGAAGAGTGGAGCTAATTTTGATTCTGTTAGGAGTCCATTTAGAGGCTGCTGAGCTTAATTCATGTTGGGCCAATAGTGCAGCAGTGCTGGGGTTCCCCTGCTACAAGCTGAAATCACTAAAAGAGCTAACCTTACTGAGCTGAGGTCACTGAGTGCTGTGTTAACTAGTGGGGGAGCCAGAAGATCTATTGCTAAGTGGCTGGCAGTGTAGAGCAGTTTGCAGCATGTTGGAGCAGCCCATGGAACAGTGAGTGGAGTGGAGCGGTTTGCGGGGATGGCTGGAGTGGCTCAGCTGGTGGAGTGGAGCTGGTTGTGGTGAAGGCTTCAGCAGAACTCCACAGAGAGGCGGAGCAGTTGGCCCTGGCCCACATAAGGTGCCCTTTAACACCCTGTGAGTGTCCCCACCCCATTTCCATCCAGGCTCAGGGGGTAAAACTCTGCAGATAAACTTTTGAACTCTGGGGTGGCACTGACCAGAGACTTTCAGGTTGTTGGACTTTGAGGTGATTGGACTTAAGACCCTAAGGGGGAAAGGACATTGCCAAACATACTTGGAGGTGGGTTTTTTTGCTTATGGTTTGTGTTATAATCCTGTTTGTGGTGTTTCTCCAACGTGATGCTGCATTGTTTCCCTCCTTTATTAAAAGGATTTTGCTACACTCAGACTCCGTGCTTGCCCGTGGGGAAGTATTGCCTCCTAGAGGCGCCCAGGGGGGTGGTATGTAATTGTCCCAGGTCACTGGGTGGGGGCTCGAGCCAGTTTTGCATTGTGTTATTAAAACGAACCCCCTGGATACTGAACCCGGCCCTTGTTGCTGCCAACTCAGAGGGGCAGAAGGGTTACAGATACATTCATGGAGGATAAGTCCATCAATGGCTATTAGCCAAGATGGTCAGGGATGCTTCCCCATGCTCTGGGTGTTTCTAAATCCCTGACTGCCAGAGCTGGGACTTGATGTCAGGGAATGGATCACTTGATGATTGCCCTGTTCTATTCTTTCCCTTTAAGCATATGGCATTGAAGACAGGATATTAGCCTAGATGAACCGTTGGTCTGACCCAATATGGCTGTTCCTATGTTGTCAGAAATGTAAGGATCTCTTGGAAAAGAGCTGATAAAGTACAACATTGTCAATAATCTGGATTCTATCTTAAATCCTGCCGTATTTGGTTATTTCTTAAAGCCCCAGTTCCTAGATTCATATGATTTGTGTAAACCACACTTTTTGTTTAAAAAATAATTTTCTAGCCCTCATGGTTGCAGAGAAAAGCTTGAAAATGTGACCCAAGTGCATTCTAAAACTCAGAAACTAGACAACAAATAAATATAACCCAACCTTTATTTTTATTTTTAACCACATTCTTTTTTAAAGCCAATCTGATGATTTTGAGGGTCCTGACTCATGATTTGAATGGGTTAGGGTTGAGAATACTGGGTAAACTGAAATCACAATGACACTATTTTATAAAATAGCTAATCTAAGTAGGTATGTGTATGGACCCCAATCTGACAAAGTGGACTGCAGGGGGAATGGTAGTATCCGAATACCTCCTATGTATTTAAAAATAGATATAACAGTAACTTTTTTCTTTTAGTTCTTCCTTCCCTGTTTGTGTGATAAATAGTTCAATTAGTTTGTAGGTGTATATGTGAGACAGTGAGCTGCTGGGTAAGAAGGTGGAAAAAGCACCTTAATTCTGATCTCTGTTTCATGTTTAATAGTCTTCTCTATTTTGTATTCAGGAGAAGATTATACCAGTGACATAAATGACAATGCCAAGGTTGACATGACACATTGTAAGAATAGTTGCAAGCAGTATGCCAAAGCTGTGCTGTCTTGTGCTATGATACTGTTAACCCTCTCAAGCGAAGCAGGTTGGGTCACTATTATTACATATTATTTATATGGTGCCAAAAATGTGCTCAGTGCTTTATAGAGTGAATTAAAAGACATGAAGTTCTCTGTTCCAAAGAGCTCTCAGTCTAAGGCACCTATATGGGGTTTGGTGCAGAGTTGGACCTTACTTTAGACATGATGGGACAATAGTCAGTGTTTAGATGGGATACCCACAGGTGCTGCAGGAAGCAGCAATTGGCTCAGATCCTGCCAGTCAGTGGGACCATTCACAGTGCACAAAGTATTTAAGTTTTTGCACAATTAGGGCCTTAGGCCTGGTGTACACCTAAAATTTAGGTCAATTTAGCTATGTCGTTCAGGTGTGTGAAAAATTCACACCCTTGAGAGACGCAATTAAGCCAACCTATGCCTCACTATAGACGCTGCTAAATCAATGGAAGAATTCTTCCATTGACCTGCTTCCCATCTCTTGAGGGGGTGGTTTTATTACAGTGATTGTAAAAAACCCTTCTGTCACTGTAGCAGATATAGCACCTTAGCTGTGCTGCTGTAGTGTCTATAGTGTAGATGGGTCCTTAGTTATTCCATAGGTTATTCTCTTCCCTCTGAGTCAGCACTGGTTCCAGCATGTTACTAGGAGGCATTGTACTACAGGAGCTGCCATCTTTCAGATAAGGAATAAAACTAGGGTTCTGATAATTTCTGGTCATTAAAGCTCCTGCAAAATTTCTGTAAGAGTAGGAGTATTAACCTTGGTATCCTAGGAGACTTGTATTGAGTGAGTACCTTCTCCATCTAAATTTACCCTGCAGTTTCAAATGAATATGATATTCTTTCTTTCTTTTGTATTTTGCTGCCTTGTATTTATGTTGTTCAGTAACTACTATGTTCTTCCCTGGAAATGATTGCCTTTCACTGGTGGATAAAGTGTTGACTCTATTTCATTCCTTACATACTCAATGTGGGATGTTGTTATACTTAATTAGATGTTTGTAATGTGCTTTGAAGGCCTTGGTTAGGAGTTGATATGGAAGTGTGGAGTAATACTTTATTTGTAATACAAATTCCCTATTGAAGTCAGATTGGTTTTCATAATAATAATAAAACCATTCTCTCCACAAAAAGAAAAAGGTCGCTTTTACTTTAGACTGACATGAAATTGTGTTACTATTTAGTATCTTTCTATAGTTACATTTTCATTTGTTTAGATATCCACACAAGAGTCATTTATTCAACTGTCACAGTTCTTAAGAGACCTGTCTTTGTCCCTTGAAAATCTTTCTTGACAATAGATTTCACTACACCCCTCTGGAGGCTTGAGATTTCAAAAATACTCACCCGTAACCCTCTGGCTTGTAAATTTTACAATAATGGCATTTGGAGAATTACAATGTTTCTTCCACCTCCATCTCAGGATTTAGTAGCTTCTTTCTACAGAAATGCAAACAGTAGCATTTTGAACTGGTTAGATTTGATGGCAAGTCCAGATCATCACTGAATTCTCACTTATGATCCTTCAGAATTTTAATTTTTGTGGTAAAATGTATTGTGACAAGTTTAACCTTGGAGTAAAATTTTCAGGGGTGAATAATGAACCCATAAAAAGCTAATTTTTTTTGCAAACGTACTGTCACAGTCTAAACCCCAGTGGTGAAAATGAAATCCTTCATGCAGTTAACTTTACATTTCTGTAATTTCTTATCTACCTTATCAGTGTAAAAATGTCTCATGTATTTTTTTTAATGCTGCTCATAAAATCTTGTACATTGCAGGATCTTTGATTTGAAAAATGAGGAAGAGAAGGAATTATGTAGGGCTAAATCCATTGCAAATTATTATAAAAGTATTTGTAAAATTAATTTAAAAATACCTATCCTCTTTTTTGAGGCAGCTCCTTGTGAAGAAGAATTGGATGTACAAATTAAATAATAATAATAATATTAATTAATAATAAGGCCCCACTTCTGCAAATATCTATGCACATACTTAACTCTACTCACACGCGTTATCCTGTGGAAGTTTTTGCAGGATTGGGACTTAAAATAGTAGTGTTTTTAGTTTAAATACTTTCTATAATTAAAGTACCTGGGCTGTTAAAAGTGTATTCATTGTTTGAGTGTATTCCTCTTCAGAAAATAATTGAAAAAGTTTTTAGAAAAATAAAGAAATAAGTATCTTTTGGAACTAATGGCACATTTTCCCTTGCCATTAAAAGGCCAACAAACCCTACATTTTCCTCTTCCCCCCGCCCCTTCTCTTAGAAGGTTGCATTTCACTGTAATGGTCTGTTTGGCCCAGCTGTTCAGCTTTTGTACATGGTATCTCAGCAACCAGATCTTTGTGAACCAAAGCCAGGAGCAGTGTCTCAGTTGAGGTAGAAACAAACCACCTTCTCTCACTCTCTCAAATGTATTTTCTCTAAATCCTTCTCCTAAAAGCATTTTGCACAGACTTGCTTTAGATTAGCATTCTTCTGGGGTCTGATCCTGCTCCCTAATCATTATAAACTCTTATATAAAAAGTTTGTAGGCACCTAAGCCCCACTGTAGTCAATGGGAGTTAAGCATGTAAATACCTTTGAGAATCTGGGCCAGACAGTCCACAAGTCTTGCCTCTTTCCAAACCAAACCTAAAACTCACTTCTCCGGCTTCTCTTTACCTCCGGAACAGGGGAGGGAGAGAAAGAAAATGATTTCTAGTTGGGGCAGAAAAGGGGAAATTAGATCACTGAACATCCAAACAGCACGCCTTGCTGCCTGACCTTGGCAAATCACTCCGTCTCTCTTGGCCTCCTTGCCGCATATATGGAATGAGGACAATAACTGTTAGTCACCTTAGTAAAGTGCTTTGGAATCTACTGGACAAACACACTATAAGTGCTAGGAATTATTTATTATTATTAACTGGGCATTTTATTATTGATGGATGATCAGGTACCATGGTGAGGTGAGTGGTATAAATGCTGTAGGTAGGTAGATAGCCAAAGGTGGAAAAGGAAGCAGGCTCTGGGCTGATTCAGCTTCTTCACACACAACAAACCCCCCTACCTCCCATTCCTGAGGTAACGTACAGTATTAGCAGAAATGGATGTTCTGCCAATGGGCCACCTCATCCCAACCTCAATTCTCTGCTTCTCCTCTCCTTGTGAAGAAGTAATGCATCCTTTGGCTGCAGAAAGTTGGTTCTTTATGTTGGATGTGATGCTATTTCATTAGGCAGATGACAGATTTCAGAAACAGACAGTTAGACCTTGCAGAACTAAATTTCCTCTCTAGGTTTAATATGTGACTGTTCTTTTTGTCCCCCACCCTTTCCCCTATTAAGTTATTTTAGCACTTTCACGTGGTTCATACATGAACAGAAAGTCAATTAAAACAGTGCCCCAAACACGCTGATACATGCTTAGATGCATAAGCATATCTGCCTTGCCTGCATTTCCAAGAGCTTAGCTGCAGTGTACGTCAGAAATGCTCAAACTTTGCCCATCTGAGGGCTGTACTAGCAACTTCCTAGAGCCCTCCTAATTTATATGAAATGGATCAATTTTCCCCCCACCAGTCTTTAATGCAGAGGTACAGCCAATCATGTTATCCAATCCATCTTCTCTCTTTCAGCAATGGAGAAACTGAGACACAGAGAAATGGAACACAGGATTATGGGGCCCAGAGTCCGTTTGCTAAAGGTCTGCTTTATGTGTGGTTGAAGGAGGCACTTCAAGACACCAGCTAGGGAAGGTAAAATAACATCCCAAATTATAGCACAGCTCAAGTCCCCTTCTTCAAGGCTGGCTTTCGCACACAAAAGTTTAAAAAAACAAGAGCAAAACAACCCAGAACACTGGGTAACAAGCACCAGAGAGAGGCCTTTCTAGCTTTCAGCAAGTGGGATCATAAGGGGAAAAGACACAGCATCCCAACTTAATGACCCCTGTAGTAGCTTCATCTGTACTTTTATAGCCCTACCCTAGCTCCCCCATGTGATAGACAGAGAACCTGGGCTCTCCTTGAAACCCCTTACATGCTGGGACTTAAGGAGCACTTTTATACCCTGTCACAGGCACTTATAAATCTATCTCATCTCTCAGATTCTTTCATTATTTTCTATGTAGAGAGTTGTTCTTTTTAAGAATAATTTCACAGGCAGTTTTTCTTGTGATCCTGTCTGTGTGGTTTTCTTGTTTTAATAATTTAAATTAGTGTAGTGTTGGCTAAAGGAGCCAAAGCCTGAAGAGCTGTGAGCGTCCACAAAGTGGGTACATCATGAGCAGCTGCAGTGATAGCCTGGGCTTCCTCCACATGCTTTCCCCTGCACAATGAGATGGAAATATAATGGCCAATAAATCCACCTGTATCTATGGCCCTTTGTGATGATGCTTGTTATGTTTTGCCTTGTGAGGGTTAAATCGTTTTAATGTACCTGTTGATCTCAAAAGAATTAGTAGGCTAAGAATTACGACTTCTATCAGTCCCTGGGGAATGAAACACTGATCTCAGAGCTGTAACTTGAAATGTTCAGTTCTAGACCAATGCCAGCAAACATTGCTAATCAGAGGGACCAGTGACAGTTTTAAGTTCTGACCAGTTCTGGTCCATAGGGTCAGGAAAAAAAAGAGCCTTGATCCCTGGTTCTTCTTTTCTCATATTGTCATCTGAAGGGAAATCTGGTAAATCTCCCTATCAATACCAGTGTCACTTGTTGAAATCGGTATTAAATAAACATTTCAATTATTGAAACATGTGCAAGTTCTGGTGTGCAAAGACAGAATGCTGAATAGTACCCCTGCGACAACACACAAGAACCTCTAGACTGCAGATAACCCTTATCAGAGCTCACATCTCATGCTGTTACTATGGTAACGTGGTCAGGTCTCTGTGTTTTCTAAAAAGCAAACACTGAAGACACAGACTGCATGAGAATTGATTATGAGAGCGACAGCACTAGCTTCTCCCAGCAATGGCACTTTAGGGGTTTGGGTGGAAGCAGCTAGGTCACCCAATCTGCTGTGATTTGAACACTATCCGGTTTAAAGGCTTCTACATGGCACTTGCCCAGACCTGTCACTGTCTGCAGCATATTCTTCGATGGCCCTTTGGGCCCTCAGTTGCACTAAGTGGAACACGGCTGCATCTGAGGATTGATCCTACAATATCCAACCAATCATCCAGAATAGGCTCAATGGACCTAGTTCATAGTACATGAACTAGACTTTGTCCAGGACACTTGGATTAACTCCCCACAGCTCATAAAAATGCCATGAAATGTTAATGATCACAAATGGTCTGGCCCTTGTTTTACTTTCTGTTCAAAAGATACTTTGATCATCACACTGCACAAAAGCACAGTGGCAATGGGCAGCTCCTAACAAAAGCAAAGCAGAAACAAAACCCCAAAGCAGGAAGGAAAACAATCCAAGAGATACCCAGGAGCATGCATCAGTTATGAGAGCAGCCGTGTACTATGTGGTCTGCATATTATGCAGGTCTGTGTAATGAGCAGCTGTGTGAATATAATGTGCAGTCCATGTGCAGTTATGATTATTTACACATTTCAATGTTTTCCTATTTATAGTCAGCTGTTGTCAGTGATTTAAAAGTTAAACAGCTTCATCGTACCTGTACAGGATCATTTTCCTTTCCTCACAACTAGCAGATTGTGAGGAGAAAACAATTCTGCTCTTCAGAGCAGGTAAATTTTAAATAGGTGACTAATAAGCAGAATATTTTTCTTACTCTCTGTGTTGCCTTCAGCAGAACCCAGCAGAGTTTAGAGACCAGGATTTTCCCCTTTGGGAGCTGCTTGAGAAGCTTTTAATTTTTTTTTTTTTTGGGGGGGGGAATGAAAATTCCTGTTTTAGTGTCTGTAAAACACCACCACTACCACCCTCTTTTAGATCCCTCAGTTGACATGGCTTCTTTCAGCTTTACCATCTGACATCTCTCACTGCTTGGGCATGTTTCACTTCTCCTCTCACCCTGGTGTAAAAAAAAAAAAAAGAACAAAACAGATGAATAAGAAGGAAAAACGTGAAACTACTGCACCCTGGGAGCCTGGTTCACTGTCTGGCTCCTGCCAGCAGAACCTGGATGCCAGTCTTGGATCCTGAGTTTGTCAGAAGTAGGGGCTTAGTGACACAAGTCACCATCAAACCCCAGCTGTATTAGGAGGCCCAGAGCTTGCCAGTACTGTCACTGTATCCTTATACAGCCCCCATCACCATAGTATCTCAGTGCCTCACAATGAATTTATCCTCAACAATGGGGAGCTGAGGCACAGAGAGATTAGGTGACTTGCCTCAGGTCACCCAGGGAGTCTGTGGCAAGCTCAGGTATACAACCCAGATCTCCATTGTCTCAGTACAGCGCCTTATCACACAATTAACCTTCCTTGTGATTTAAACTCACTTTATCTAGTCTGATCCAATGCAGCTAAGCATTTATACCAAGCTCTCTGCTGCACTTTCTGAGGGCTTGTCTACACACAAAAGTTGTGATGCTTTAACTGTACTGATATAGTTGGTTTACACCACTATAGTTAATCCCATATGAGAAGGGAAATAAACGATTCTGGTACAAGGCACCTTTATACTAGCATAATTGCAACCAGACTAGAGTTGTAGTGCTGTAGATGTGGCCTTGTCTGCACTACAAATGCTTTGCCAGTAGAGGTATGTTGGCAGAACCTCCTAGTGTAGACACAGCAAATGCCAATAGAAAGAGTTTTTCCACTGACATGCTGTCAACACTTCCCTGGACAATGTTAGCTATGCCAACAGAAGCACTCTGTCAGCAGAGTTGTGTCTACAGGGTTTTTTGCCAGCAAAACTATGTCAGTTAGGATGTGTGGTGTTTTTATACCTGACCAAACTTGATAGTGTCAACCTGGCCTATAGCAGTAAAAGAAAATCACAACTCTAACTGAAAAAGTTATAGCAGTTCCAAACTGAGTGCCTTGTGCTCATCAAACCAAATAGTAGCTGAACCTGCATGGCTGCTCTTACTCATCCGTTCAAGAGGCAGCTTGACAGCAAAAGGAGAAAGTTGGCTGATGTTACCCACAGTGTGGGCCACCCCTTGAAGGGGGATTGTCTTGGTGGAGCAGGAGGTGGTAATGATTGTGCTCAACAAATGCCAATAAACTGCACTGGAGGGAGCATAACCTGCACCTTTACTAAGGGATACCAAAAGCTACTGCTTAGCATACTCCCACAGCACCCTGGAGAACCATTACAGCCATTAAGCCTTGTAAAAGCACAGGGCCAATCCCGCTCCTTTTGAAGTCAGTGAGAGTTCTACAACTGTCTTCAAGGGGAGTAGGAGTGTGCTCATAATACCTCCTCCCTCCATGCCATCTTGGCACCACTGGTATACTGATTTCCCTTCCCCCACAAT
Source organism: Gopherus flavomarginatus (assembly GCF_025201925.1). Lineage (NCBI taxonomy): Eukaryota > Metazoa > Chordata > Testudines > Testudinidae > Gopherus > Gopherus flavomarginatus. Next base: position 15,937,402 of record NC_066623.1, read on the forward strand.
AGTCCATGACTTGTAGAGCCTTAGCTACGTGCCTGGGTTAACAATGCGTAGCTGTGAGTAATCCAGTCTGGGTAGGAGGAGGGTATAAGATGTGTGGTGTGGGAGTATTCCTCTTTACAGCAAACTGGGCACTCCAGAAATGACAGAGCACTTTTTATCATTACAACTTACAACCAATGAAAATTGCAGCTACATGCAGAATAGAACAACAACCTAGTGCTGTTGAGGAGAATGAACGTCTCAGGGAAGGAGAACATCAAAGTGGAGCAGAGGGAAATGATCCTATAGTTGGGGCACTCTCTCCAGATGATGTCATGGTATCCACTAGCACTGAGAATACCTCTCTGGGGGAGGGAACTCCAGTTATTCGGAAGAGACAGGTAATAATAGTGGGGGATTTGATCATTAGAAATATAGATAGCTGGGGGAAATGCATGGTGAAATGCCCACCGGATGTGAAGGTTGCAGATCTCTCAAGACATTTAGATATGCTTATGTGTAGTGCTGGGGAGGAGCCGGTGGTTGTGTTACAGGTAGGTACCAATGACATAGGGAAAGATAGGAGAGAGATCCTGGAGGCCAAATTTAGGCTGATAGGTAAGAGACTGAAGTCCAGGACCTCCATGGTAGCATTCTCTGAAGTGCTTCCAATTTTGCACACAGGAGCAGATAGACAGACAGAATTGCAGGGTCTCGATGTGTGGATGAGATGATGGTGTAGGGATGAGGGGTTTAGATTTATTAGGAACTGGGGAACCTTTGGGAAAGGAAGAGCCTATACAGGAAGGATGGGTTCCACCTGAACCAAAATGGAACCACATTGCTGGAATGTAAAATTAAAAAGGTCATAGAGGAGTTTTTATACTAAGGGCTAGGGGAAAGCTAACAGGTGTGGAAGAGCATGTGGTTTGGACAGAGACATCCCTCAGTTGAGGATCTATTAATGGGGATTCTTTGTATCCTATTATGGAAGAGTGGATGGAAGATGATAAAGTACAGGTAGGATCTGATGAGAAACAGTCAAATCAAAAGGTGTCCCGTTCAATTACATCACATGGAGGCAGACAGTGTAAAAGCGACAAATTTTATAGGTTCTTAATACAAATGCTAGAAGTCTAAATACTAAGATGGGTGAACTTGAGTGCCTGGTATTAAATGAGGATATTGATATAACAGGCATTATAGAAACTTGGTGGAATGATGATAATCAATGGGACACATTAATACCAGGATACAAGGTATAGAAGAATGACAGAATAGGTCATACTGGTGGGGAAGTGGCACTAAATGTGAAAGAAAGCATAGAGTCAAATGTAGTAAAAATCTTAAATGAACCAAACTCTACCATGGGATCCCTATGGATAGAAATTCCATACTTGAATAATAAGAATATGGCAGTAGGGATATACTTCTGACCACCTGACCAGGATGATGACTGTGAAATGCTCAAGGAGATTAGAGAGGCTATAAAAAAAACAGCTTACTAATAATGAGGGATTTCAACTATCCCCATATTAAAAGGGTAAATGTCACCTCAGGACGGGATGCAGAGATAATATTTCTTGACACCATAAATGACTGTTTCTTGGAGCAACTTGTCCTGGAACCCACAAGAGGAGAGGCAATTCTTGATTTAGTCCTAAGTGGAGTACAGGATTTGGTCCAAGAGGTGAATATAGCTGAACTGCTTAGTAATAGTGACCATATTCTAATTAAATGTAACATCCCTGTGTAGGATAACCCCAAAGAAGCCCACCACAGTAGCATTTGATTTCAGAAAGGAGAACTACACAAAAATGAGGAAGGTAGTTAAACAAATTAAAAGATACAGTCCCAAAAATGAAATGCCTGCAAGCAGCATGGCAAGTTTTAAAAAACACCATAATAGAGGTTCAAATTAAATGTATATCCCAAATTAAAAAAACGTAGTAAAAGGACCCAAAAAAGCGCGGTCATGGCTTACCAACAAAGTAAAAGAAGTGGCTAGAGGTAAAAAAGCATCTTTTACAAATTGGAAGTTAAATCCTATTGAGGAAAATAGACAGGAGCATGAACTGTGGCAAGTCAAGTGTAAAAGTATAATTAAGCGGGCCAAAGAATAATTTGAAGAGCAACTTAAAACTAACAGCAAAAAAAAATTTAAGTATATCAGAAGCAGGAAGCCTGTTAAACAATCAGTGGGGCCACTGGATGATTGAAGTTCTAAAGGAACATTCGAGGGAGATAAGGCCGTTGTGGAGAAACTAAATGAATTCTTTGTATCAGTCTTCGCTGCAGAGGATGTGAGGGAGATTCCCACATCTGTGTCATTCTTTTTAGGTGACAAATCTGAGGAACTGTCCCAAATTGAGGTGTCATTAGAGTTAGAGGAGGTTTTGGAACAAATTGATAAATTAAACTTTAAGAAGTCACCAGGACTAGATGGTATTTGCTCAAGAGTTCTGAAGGAACTCAAATATGAAATTGCAGAACTATTAACTGTGGTGTGTAACCTATCATTTAAATCAGCATCTGTACCACATAACTGGAGTTATAGCTAATGTGACACAATTTTTAAAAAAAGACTCCAGAGCCGATCCCGGAAATTACAGGCCGGTAAGCCTAACTTCAGTACCAGGCAAATTGGTTGAAACTATAGTAAAGAACAGAATTATCAGACACATAGATGAACACAATTTATTGGGAAGAGTCAACATGTTTTTTGTAAAGGGAAATCATGCCTCCTCAATCTATTAGAATTCTTTGAGGAGGGTCAACAAATGTGAACAAGGGTCATCCAGTGGATATAGTCAGGGCCGGTGCAAGGATATTTTGCGCCCCAGGCAAAACTTCCACTTTACGCTCCCCCGCCCCTTGCACATCGGTTCATTGAGGGGCAAATCCCAATGAGCCTTTTTAGCTCTAACTGCACCTGTTACCTCTTGATTTTTAACAAGATATTTCTTAATGATCAGTAATGAATACAATCATACAATACAAGGGCAGAGGGAATATTTTATTATTGGGTTGTAAATCTTTTTCTCTTATAACATAAATCATGCATGCTGCTAAGAAGGAAGGTCTTGTGTGTGAGTCACATGCCTGGGAGTGAGCAGATCCACATTCTATTCCCAGCTTTTCCTCAGAATTCCTGCAACACACAGATTCTTCTCCCTTGCAAGGCAACTCAGAGGAACATCTAGAAGAGCTAGCTCTTACATAGACATACCCTTGAGCCAACATGACATCCATATGCCTCATTTTCAACTGAATAGGCACATTGCCTCCCAAGAACCCCAGAGAGAAGGGATAGGGAGTGTTCATGGTACACCATCCCTAGAGGACATGCGACCATATTTGCAACCAATGTGGAGAAAGGTGTAAGGGGAACATGACCAAGTCTGCAGCCCAGCAGCTTTTGAGGGAATTTGTGCAACAAGGGTGAGTCCCTTAAGTAGGACTACTTGCAACCGTGTACCATGTGTCCTAGGGTGCAGGACAACACTAATCTGTCAGTTTATGGTTAAAGAGCAATATAGCACTGAAGCACTTGCATAACTTCAAGCATGTGAGTAGTCCTGCTATGTTTAAGGTTACTCACATGCTTCAGTGCATGTAGCATGGGGGCTGGATAAATACTGTTACTCTGGATGGAGTTATGTATTGCAATTCCTATGGCACTGTGTTTTAAAAATATTAATATTAAAGATTTATATTGCCAGAGGCGTCAACCAAGTTGGGGACCCATTGTGGTAGGAACTAAATTGATACATAGTAAATGATAGTCACCAGGTGTTTACAGTCTAAAGCTGTGATATAACAGGTGCATAGACAAACACCTGGGCAGGTTGTCAGTGGTGCGTATGGCTGTGGGATGTTTCTTTTAGAATGAAATCCAGATTAATAAATAAAGTCACTTGGCATAGCCTACCAAGAATCAACTTTGCAGTTGCCAAATCAGTTAATTTCTCATCTAACTTTCATGAAAATCTAGGCTCTTTATCTCTTAGATAAAAAATGGATTTCTCTCTTCCCATCCTCTGGAAACTGAACTACTTGGTGGCTTAGTTGATATGAGTTAATTGTTTTTCATTTGACCTTCAAAATATGCTGTGCAAATATTTGAGTAACTGTACCTCAAAAGGCAGAAAAGGGCGTGAAAAAAAAAAGAAGAAAAAAAAAGTTGTTTTTCCATACTCAACTTTCAGTCATTTTCTTTCTTTGTGAATTTTTAACAATATTAAAGTTAATAAAACAAGACTTTTTTTGAAATGTGATGGTCCAAATATAAACAAACTAACTTTGTATAAACACATTAAAATACTTTATATTTACTTCTCAACCATGTAATTGGTCGTCTTTTTATCTGAAATCTGAAGAATATTCCCATCTTGCATGATAAGCTATAATCTAGGGCTTCTTCTGAATTCTGTACCATTGTTCTGGAATGTAACCAAGATTTTCAATGGTGAACACAGAATCTGCTTTTCAAACACAAAACAAAGGCCAAAAATGCAATGTGATGGGATATCAAGTTATTGAAGAACCCTAAATATGCATTTATGTGCTGGCCCCCGTGCGCCCCCCCAATTCCCCTCTCGCCGTGCTCGGGCTCTGCGGCTCCCGGGAGTGTAGGCTGCTGCTGCCCCTCCTGGAGCAGGATCAGGGCCCTGTGCCCTGGCGGCAGCGGTGGCTCACATGCCTGGGAGCTGCAGAGCCTGAGTGCAATGAGAGGGGAGCCAGAGGGTGCACGGGGCCCAGTGCATGCATGCATCTGCTGCAGCCTGTAGGAGCCCCTGGGGGGGTGCCGGGCCGCAGCCTGGGCAGGAGGGGTCGGGGGTGTGGCTGGTCCCCGCTAGCGGCGCTGCCGCCTTTGCAAGGCTGCTGCCCCACCTGCACCACGCCGGCTCCTCCATGGCTGGGGCTCGCCGCCCCTGCAAGCCGATACTCTGGCTCTCCAGTGCCTCCGGAAGGTGGCTTCTCCCTGCCAAGCCAGGGCACTGCTTTTTGGCACCAACCACTTGGCACCCTAGGTGACTGCCTGGTTTGCCTAGTCATTGCATTGGCCCTGGTTATTGTGTACTTAGACTTTCAGAAAGCCTTTGACAAGGTCCCTCACCAAAGGCTCTAAGCAGTTATGGGATAAGAGGGAGGGTCTTCTCGTGGATCAGTAATGGGTTAAAAAATAGGAAACAAAGGGTAGGAATAAATGATCAGGTTTCAGAATGGAGAAAGATAATTAGTGGTGTCCCCCAGGGGTCTGTAGTGGGCCCAGTCCTGTTCAACATACTCATAAATTATCTGAAAAAAGGGGTAAACAGTGAGGTGGCAAAATTTGCAGATGATACAAAATTACTCAAGACAGTTAAGTCCAAAGCAGACTGAGAAGAGTTACAAAGAGATCTCACAAAACTGGGAGACTGGGCAACAAAATGGTAAATGAAATTCAGTGTTGATAAATGCAAATCAATGCACACTGGAAAACCTAATCCCAACTATACATACAAAATGATGAGGTCTAAATTAGCTGTTACCACTCAAGAAAGATCTTGGAGTCATTGTGGATAGTTCTCTGAAAACATCTGCTCAATGTGCAGTGGCAGTCAAAAAAGTTAATAGATTGTCAGAAAGCATTAGGAAAGGGATAGCTAACGGGACAGAAGATATTATAATGCCTCTATGTAAATCTGTGATATACCCACATCTTGAATACTTTGTTCAGATCTGGTCACCCTATCCCAAAAAAAATATTGGAATTGGAAAAGGTACGGAGAAGGGCAACAAAAATGATTTGGAGTATGGAAGAACTTCCATATGAGAAAAGATTAAAAAGACTGAGATTTTTCATCTTGGAAAAGAGATGACTAAGGGGGGATATGATAAGAGGTCTAGAAAATCTTGACTGATGTGGAGAAAGTGAATAAAGAAGTGTTATTTACTCCTTCACATAACAAAAGTGAGGAGTCACCCAGTGAAATTAATAGGCAGCAGGTTTAAAACACACAAAAGAAAGTACTTCTTCACACAACAAGAGTCATCCTGTGGATCTCTATGCCAGGAGATGTTGTGAAGGCCAAAATTATAACAGAGTTTAAAAAAGAACTAAATTAGTTCCAGAAGGATAGATTCACCAATGGCTATTAGCCAGAATGGACAGGGATGCAACGTTCTCCGAGTGTCCCTACCCTCTGTTTGCCAGAAGCTGGATGTGGAAGACAGGGAATGATGGATCTCTTGATGATTACTGTTCTGTTCATTCCCACTGAAGCACCCATTGTGATCATTTCTGTACAAAGCCATGAAAAGATATGATCCTTTTCTCCAAGCAGCTGTAGTGAATGGTAATAAGTGCTGGTTAGTCAAGACAGCATCAGCCTAAAGATTTAATAGGGATGAATTTAGCTAGTCCCAATTCCTTAAGCAGTGGTCAGTCAGTTGTTAAAAAAAATGGGAAAGGCTAAGGCTTGGAATGGGTTTGTGGGATCCGGCCCTAGGGTGGATATAGTAGGACATGACACCAGGGTGTCAGACAATGCAAGGCACCAATTTCAGAAGAGGAGGGCAAGGTCCATACTCCCGGCCCTTAGGAAGGTGGGAAACTGGGAATGCCCCGTCGTTACCATTTCTACCTATTAAACCCAATCAGTATCGAGCTGCATCTTGGCTGAGGCCGGTGTGCGGGATGCCCCCGGGGCGGGCTCAGGAGTGAGCCAGGCGAGGCGGAGGGCTGTGCCCGCGAGGGAGGGCGGGCGGCAGCAGCGGGGGAAGGGAAGTGGTTGGCGCTGAGCAGGCAGCAGCCAGTGACCCGGCAGCGCTGCGCTTGCGAACCTCCGCCTCCAGCAGCAGCAGCAGCAGGGGCGGGCAGCGCCCATTGAGTGCGGGAGGCAGGCAGGGGTGTGT